>NC_051221.1:33132521-33432521 GCF_015220715.1 Pygocentrus nattereri | reverse complement strand
ACTGCACTTTAATGGTAAAAAATCTGGTAAAGTATTGAAGTTTTTATTGATGTTATGAAACATACTGGTACAATGCAGTATTTATGCACAGTATAACAAATTATGTAAAGACTATAAGTGCAAATGAACAACAGTAATCATATTTTCATTGAACACAACTATACACCTATATATTGTGTCAGTAACACTCCTGCCTTGCAACAAGAAGGTCATGTGAAAATAATGCCAAGTTAAAAATAACGTAACCAGACAAACTATATGCAAAAAATGAAATCTCTATATGCACACTGTGGATACAATTATCTAAAACCTTTAGCTGAGCCTGTATTGTAAAATGAACTCAGAACAAAAAATTTACAGAAGCAGTCTTCTGTTTCTTTTAGCAAATAATCTGACAAACTCCTCCTCCAATAACCAAGCCTATTGGTTATTGACTTTTCATGGCCCAGAATCACTAAATGTCTTTTTCTGTCATGCAGCATTGTGCGACAAAAGGGAGTAAGAACTCTTGACAATGTAGAGAACGAGCTTTCACATGATGCTGAGGATACACCTAGTGCGGTCACATAAAGAGAATGCAGGACAGGAAACGCTTCTTTATAGGCATGAAGATGATTGCACACTGTTGAAAGGTTTGCTGATCTTGTCAAGAATTTATTCTGCAACAAAGGCTTTGCCACGTTTATTTCATTTCTTAGGATGTTTGTGTCAGTACCTATAAGTTGCTGTAGGGGCTCTAATATGGCCAGATCAAGAAAAGAGCTATCGTGAGGAAGGAGACCATTAACAGCTGTCATCAAATCCAGATTTCTTTTACAAAATCTGTTCTCCATTTCAGCAATGGCTCTGTCTAAAATTTCCAGAAGCGACCTCCTCAAAGATTGATTTGGTGTATGACATGAGTCACCAGGTCTGTACATTGGAAAGCACCACGCTGTCAGTCAACTGTGTGTTCATAGTCCTTTTCCGCTTTGAAGGTGGACTCTCTGACATAGCCAGATCATTCAGGGATTCATCAGTACGTAGATCTTTTAAAGCACTCTTTTTAATGCACAGATGACCTCCCCAGCCTTACAGAGGTCTACAGAATTGGCTTGCAAGACTGAATTGGCCGGCTTCAAAAGGGCAAGAACTTTTAAAAGGAACTTTCCAATTTCAAAGAAATTATGTTTTCTCATCTGCACTAAGAGCCCTGATGCCTCTGTGCATAAATCCACAGGTGCATCAGAATCTTCAGACACATCAGACCGAACTTTAAAAATTACATCTTCATTCTGCACTAAGCAATTTGTCACATCAAAATGACTGGTCCACCGGATCTCTAGAAGCTTTTTGAGAGGGGGGGTGTCATAACGCAGAACCACATAATGTTGCAGGAAAAATGAATGAAGTGTGCTAGAAAGTGCAAAAAAGGCAAAAAAGTGCAAAAATAAAAATAAATTGAAAACGCCTATTTGTCATTTAATTTTAGTCGTTATTCTGTTTTTTCACGGCCAAATCTAAAATGAAAACGCTAACAGACAAAAGAAAACACAACCTTCACTTTGGCTTTGGCTTTTCTTCATGAAACGCAGAATACATGTCAAAACTAAAATCAAAAGTCAAAGT
Organism: Pygocentrus nattereri; assembly: GCF_015220715.1. Taxonomy (NCBI): domain Eukaryota; kingdom Metazoa; phylum Chordata; class Actinopteri; order Characiformes; family Serrasalmidae; genus Pygocentrus; species Pygocentrus nattereri. The sequence goes on along the minus strand of NC_051221.1, from coordinate 33,430,913 downwards.
TTACTTTCTCATTTCTTTTTCATAGTGATCGGCTGCAAATCTGACAAAATGAAAATGAAAATGCAAAATGAATAAATCAACAGCAAAGTGACTGTTCGTGATTCCGTTTAAATCATGGACGAAACTTTAACTGTCAGAATGAAAAGGCAAATGAAAACGAACATCAGCGCCGCCTGCTGGAGATTCGCTTTTCATTTTCCAGATATCTTTTTCTAACTGAATGACATGCAAATATATGTTAATTAGCACTAGGCGGGCTACGGGGTACATTTTAGAACATCCTCAGCCGTCCAAGGAAAACAAACGTCGTCTCAGATCTGGTGACCAAATGGCCCCAGAGACGAGGTATCAGACCAAACAGCCTCAGAAAAAACTGTGAAAATGTTACACTGGCATTTATATCGAGATACACCATAGTTTTCTAAGTCATACGAACCAGTCTATGCTCAACCAGGCTTGTGTTTGGCCTGATAACTTTTCTCTGAGGCCGTTTGGTCCGATGTTCAGTTTCACCAGATCTCAGTCATGACGTGATTTTTCTGGACACTTGAAGTCTTTTATCTTGAGAAATGATAGCGATTCTGAGGCAGACGGCTCGTGCTCATGTGAAAAATGAAGTTACAAATGAAGGCATTTCATTTCATTTTCAGTTTTGGCAGGATATTAGCGCAGATGTTTGGAAAAAAGAAACGGCCAAAAGAGGTTTGCATTTACATTCTATTGTTTTCATTTTCATTTCCTTTTTGGCTGGATTTGCCTCCCATACTTCATGTTTTAATTTTAAACCAGTAACAGACAATAAAATGTGGTTGGTATAGTGGTTAGTGGTTTGTGGTTAACACCTCTGCCTTCTACGCTGTAGACTAGGGTTCAATCCCCCACCTGGGTAAGCACCCTACACTATACCAAAAGAGTCCTTGGGCAAGATTCCTAACACTACCTTCGCCTACTTGTGTAAAATGATCAAATAATAGTCGCTCTGGATAAGAGCGTCAGCCAAATGTCGTAAATGTAAAAAGTTCAAAGCCATCAGAGACACTGGAGCTAACAGTGACGGGTTAGAGGTGTTAAATGTTGGAATAACTCAAAGTCACCGTATGCAGTCATTCTGCGGAGATGTGCCAGTCTCTGTAGATCTTTTGGCTGTAAAAAAGAATGAGGCAGAGGCAAATGTCAGCAATGTGGCTTCAAACTGAAGAGAAAAATGTGGCTAATGAAGCCAAGGCTCTGCTAAATCGGTTGAGTGCGTGTGGTTGAGAGTGCATGACTACAGCTAGACGTTATTATGGAAAACCGAGGTGTTACCAATCAACATAGCGCAGCTGCAACACAAAGGAGTCACTCAGAACTTCTAAAATGTGTAACAACAGACAGGACTGATGATCAGCTCGTTTCAAAGAACATTTTATACAGGGTTAAAGGGAAGTTTGAAAAACTGGTTGTACCACAAGGCAGGAAATGCTAAAACTGGGTCACTTTGAGCCATGGGGCGGTTATCTGGGTCACACTAAAACTTTAAGCAGAATAGCACAACATCTTGATGCAGCAGAGCTCAAGCATCCCAGGTTGCCAGTTAACAGCCTATTAGACAAAATCAGAGTGCCCAAGATAAACGTACCTACTACAGACATGCCATTCTCATGAACTCCTATGGACATAGTGGGGCCCTTACCAAGAAGCCAGGGAGGAAACTGCTGTATCCTGGTAATTTGCAATTAAGTGACATGATGTCCAGAGGCATTTGCATGTCAGCATGTTAATGCATTAATACAGTTGATCTCCAGGGTGGGAATACCTGGGGAAACACTGACAGACCAGGGTTCAAACTTCACATCCAGGCAATTTAAGGAAGTTTTTTGCCTTACTAGGCATAAATATATCAGGACCAGTCCAAACCGTCCTAAAATTGAAATGTTATTTGAGTGATTCACTAAACCCTGAAATGCATGCTTTACAAGTTTGTTTCAGAGACAGGTCCTGACAGGGACACGTGGTTTCTATTTCTGCTTGTATCTGAAAGCTTTGCAAGACTTCTATTTTGAAACAGATACCAGTTTTGGCAAAATTATGGCAAAAAACCCCAAAAAACAGCTGGTGTGAGGCTAAATTCCACACTTCAAATTTGCACATATCACATACATTGTTTTACTCTAAAATGTACTCCAAACAATAAAGTACTTTAAAAAAAAACAATACTTTTTTGGCCATTTTCATTCATTTTTTAAAAAAATTTATTAAATATATTTACATGTACGGCCGTTCCGTGTGGGTTATCACTACAAAGCTCCCTTAATGCTTCCATTCTATCATCAGGAGTCTCCTCCTGAGCGTTCTTGTTAGTCTGCTTGTGTTGTTTACAGCGTTTTGTCTATTTAAATAAGGGCGTCTGTCCACAACATCGCCTGTTCGAAAACACAGAAGACTGGATTTAATCTGGAGTTGAAAGCCTGTTTCCCATAAAGCCCTCCACGCCTCGTTTCTCAATAACAGACCTCTGTAGTTATGTCAGCACAGGGACACTCCCCTCCCTCCTATTTATCTCTGCCAATGATTCACTTGAAAAAAATCCCCACCGCCCCCTCTCCTCGTGCTCACAGTGCAGTCTGAGGCAGATAGCTGTTCTCACAGTGCAGTCTGAGGCAGTCAGACGCAAAACAGAAGAGTTTAGTTTAATGATGCTGAAATTACTAACTGATCATCACATTGATTTATCAGTCCACTCAGGCTGTAGCAGGACTTTGCAAAGAGGCCAGCTTTCAAGTTCTTTTTCAGAGTAGGTTGCTACAAGCCATGCACTGATTTAAAATTTTTAAACTAAACAAGCATTGATGGTGTCTCTTTCAAAGATGGTATTGTAGCATTCAGTGCTACTAAAAAAGACACAGCTTTCGCACAAGTTGCAGTGCTGCTGTCGGTCACAGCCACACTGTACATAAGTAAAGCTTTCCTCTAACAGTTCACTCTCTCTGCCTCGCTTTTCTTGTAGTCACACACTCTCCCAGGTGTTTCGTAGCACAGCCCTCTACAATAAGAGTCCTTAGGACAGTAATCCAATGAACAAATGCTAGAGAACAAGCATCTTAAAACTACCATGGAAAAGCATTTTTTTAACTCACTACGGATATTCAGCTCTTCCAGCTCTGACAGCTTCAGCTTCCAAAAAAGCTTTGATGCTTTATGTTCAATTGTGCACTGGACATCTGGTGTCTTCATTATCACCACACCTCTGAAACTCAACCTGATATTCTCTATGCCCAACTGTCAACTGTAGTTTCTATGTCCAGGATTAGAATGCACACCTTGCACCTCAGACTAAATGGCGCATCTTCTTGCTCCTCACTGTCAGCGTCAGCCCTCATTAGTGTTAGCTCACTAATATGTATATTATTTGTATAACCTGTTTTACCAAATAACCTGGTCAAACAGATACCATTCCACACCACATACCATTTCTATCAACTGCTCATTTATTCAGTTAGAACCATCAGAAAAATGAGAACAACCAGCAGTAACAGCAACAACCATATTTACTAATACAAACTCAAAATGACCCTAGAAATGAACCGAAAACTTAAGTAGGCAAGTAAAAGTACTGAAATATTAGCAGGACAAACATTATCTTTTGTTTGTGTATGTCATTATTTAGTATTTTATTTAGGTGAGTATTTCTCTTGATTTTGGAGTTTTCAGTGCATTGTAGCTGTAGAGAGGTGGGGACACCATCCATCCTTGAGCACATCATGTGTGCTCCTCTTCTAATCACAGACAGCTGCGTCAAATCAAATGTGAAAGGCCTCATTCAAAACCATGAGCCTGAGAGAGAAGAAAGGAACTGAGAAAGAGGAAAAAAGGCTATAGAGTTACATTTCCAATTCCACTTTAAAATGTGTAAATAAAACACATTTGGTGACTCCTGCTGGTTGTCTGTCTGTGTGTGTGTATGTAGGAGTCTCTGGGCTGTTTGTTTGGTCTCCCAGTCAGTACGCGTCTCCTCCTCTGGCTACGTCACAGTATCTAATCATTCTTACAGGCATTTTATTATCAGGAGACATTATTTCTTTGTCAGATTAAATCACCTAATTCAAACAATTTTAACAAGTTTTCTGAACTGCTTGGTCTTTCAGAATGTTAATGAAATAGCCTATTTTATATGGCATTTAGCTATGATTTATAAAAGTAAGTAAACATTTATTTCATTAATAAATATAAACACAAACTTCAGCAGCACAGAATTTTATTTGCAGAAGTAAAGGTTGCATGTTTATTTAAATGACAGTTTACTCCAGTAGTTACATGTAACAGCTCTGCATTAAACATCTTTAAATCGGAGTTATTCAAAGACAAGAAGGCACAGATCAGTCAGAATGAAACAAACAGTCCCTTTAGCTTAGAATAATGATTCAGAATCATGAATTAATGAATAACTTTGCTAAAACAAAGTAAACACCATTGGTAGTGTAAACATTAGTAAATGAGTTGTATGCTGTAAGAATTTCTGAAGTCTGCGTTAGGCACAGTAGCTTTAGAGAAAGAATGTATGAAGACTTCAGAGTCCAAGGTCCTCTTCTTTAACCTGGCAGCCCAGCAGATTATTACCCGCACGAACACTCTCAGAAAGACTGACCACTGAAACACACAGACACACAAAATCATCATCACTGTAGTATAACAGGCCTAATTACCTGTTTTGGGTTTTGATCAGTGATTTCTGGTGAGAATGGAGAGTTTACCTTTCTGGTTGCGGATCCATGTCACAGCCTTCATAGCCACAAACTGCCACTCAACCTGAGCGTCCATCTTAAACCCATGTAACCAGATCAGAGCCAGAACTGTAGCCCAGACCCCCTTATCCACCTGAACACATAACCACACACGACATACAACATAATACATCACCCATACATACATATAAACACCAAGTACTTAGAATTGTATAAGACGCTTGTCTACAATTGTCCTTTATAAAAAAAAAAAAAAAAAAAAAAAAAAAAAAAAAAAAAAATGTACAGGACAAATCGGTGTTACATGACAACAGCAAAGAACATCCATGTGGATAAAGAAGGCAGTGCTGCAGTCATACAACAGGATTTTGTACCAATCCTGAGAGTTAATAAACCAAAATATTGGAAAAACACAAAGCTTAAACAGATTTTCCCAGGTCAATAACTTGATAACACTGTGTAATTCATTTTTTGCACATAATCATGCACCAGCAATATTCATTGCAGTGTTTAATAAAGAAGCATTTCACTTTATCAGGGTGATTTTCTAATGCACATTAAAAAACAAGAACTCACATGAATCGACTGAAATTCTGCTTCTAGTTCTAGTTCATCTTGCTAAAGAGACAGTTGGAATTGCTATAATAACCACAAGTAATATTTTAATGATCTTTTAGCCTTCCCTGCTAGAAAAACTGAATTTGTTGGTCAAACAGTATGACAATACTTAGTAATCAGCTTAAGCCAGCACCAGACCAACACCAGAGCAGCTCTAGACTAGCATAAATCAAATAATCCAGTCTTCAGCAGGTTCTTATCTGGCTAAAGAAGTTTGGGAATGTGATGTCATCATGTATTGCCTTATGAGTGCCGGTGTTAAACCAAGCTTAAAAGTGGAAGCCATACATAACAGGCACCAGCTAAAAAGACTGAGAATGACAGAGGAGGTAACATTAGAATATCCACATCAATACTCCACTGTTTGGGAGTTTGTATGAACACTGATAATTAGGCTGATTTTATATTTAAAATGGAGAATTCTCATTTTCAGAATGTGCATCAGTCATCAACACAAGCCAGCAAGTCATCTGGCTCAGTCTCACAAGAGAGATTTCACCATTTTGCAACTGTTATGCCCAGAGCTCACTGCTAAACTGAAAAACTCCAACAGCAGATCACAAGATCATCATACAGTTTGTATTACTGATAAACACCTTACATTCAATGCATCACTCACCTGTGCGGGGGTCTGCTTGACCACCTCTTCCTCCGTCTTCACAAACACCTCCACCAGCGCACCATCCATTTCCCAGCAGCCTGAAGCCTTCTGCAGGGAGATGAGCTGCAGCAGGGGGTCTTTAACAGCCTCCACAGAGCCTTCAGAGTCCTCTTCTACAGAGGCACATGCACACATACTTTCTAAGTACTAACCACATAAACAAAAAGCACAACAAATAACACCTTTTTCCTGTATGGATTATTTGGGAAATATCGACATAAATATAAGATGAAATTCTGTGCTTTAGTATCATGCTCATTTAGTATCACTAAATCTTATAAATATTTAACCAAAAAAAAATGTAACAAAATAATATGAAGTTGGGATGCTGTGTAAAAGATAAAAAAAAAATGCAATGATGTGCAAATCATTCAAACTTTATATTTAATTGAAAGCAGTAAAAAGACACATCAAATGTTAAACTGAGAAGTTACAGTTTTTAAAAATATCTGCCCATTTTGAATTTGATGCCAGGAACACATAGGAGCAAAGTTGTGACAGGGGCATGTTTAACGGTGTGTTTCATCACTTTTTCTTAACGACACTTTGTAATCGTTTGTAAACTAGAAAAGACCAACAGCTGTAAATTTGAAAGTGAAATGTTCACCCATTCTTGCTGGATATAAGATTTCAGTTGCTCAATAGTTCAATAGTCCCCTTTGTCCAATTTTTCATTTCATTATACACCATTCAGTCAAATCTAGCAAATAAACATCGTCTAACTAGCAAATAAAATGACACATCAAAGAGAAGACACTGTCATTGACGTGTGTGTTCTGCCGATGGTGATGTTAACCACACAGATTAATCCAAGGTTTTTTATCAGTTGTGTTTTTGTAAATGAGTAGAAAATATCTGCCTTAGATCTTTAAGGCCTTAAGTAGCATCAAATCAAGACTAAATCTCAAACGAAAGCCATTTCAGATTCACCACAGCATGGAAAATGGACGCACAACAGCGTTAGCTTGGTGTTAAAACAGACTGGATATCACAGAGGTACAAATGGAACTTGGGTCCCTATTTCATCAGTACATGTCAGTAAGTGTGTATAAACAGAAAATAACTAACCATTTACCAGAATCAAATACTGCAACTGACAGTTTTCCTTCACTTAACGTCAAACTAAAATAAGTTATATATATTTACCCATGCTGTCCATCATTATGCCAGCTCCATCTTTAGAAAGATAAAAATGAAAATATATTTTTAAAAACCATAATTACAAAGTAATGTATAAGTAATAAATACTATTATAAATATTTGTAAACATATCTTGCCATTCACAGGCAAATTTCTATTTTTGTTTGTCACTGTATTGCCACACTGCTATCTTTGTAAAAGAATTAATATTTATTCTGTGTGCTGTACAGTTTGAAGTGAGAACAGCCATCAGAAAACAGAAATAAAGTTTTACTGTATTCCTGTGTAAGCCAGTTAACATGACAAGATTGAATCACTTCAGTGTTTGAGCAGTAATATCACTGATATTAAGTTGTCTACACATCATAAAGACAAACACAATCGCCACACAGAACCTTGTGGTTGGTCCACACAGTGCACTCTAATTTACCTAACATGAGGAAACTAAGGTACTGGCACCAGTTTTAATTTTATCTATAGATCATGTCACCTCAGCTCTCTCGTTCTCATACAGATTTTTCATTAATGAGCACTGCTGGCCCACCCAGCGTTGAAGCAGCAGCGTCACTAGCTACTTTAAATAATGTTCAGATTTTCACAGAGCACTGCAATGGACTGTACTATTTAGTATATAGTGTATACATAATAAATATGTTTTTAAACAATAATAATTAAGTAATACCAATCTTGTATGAGTATTACATCAAAGAAAAATAAGTAACATTCATTTACCCGTCGGGAGCATTTCAGGAACAGCTTTGGGAAGATGAAAATATAAAAAAGAAATTTATATATATATATATATATATATATATATATATATATATATATATATATATATCATTGTTATATAAAACACACACACAAATGTATACATAATAAAAGCACACCTGTAAGTAATTACTACCAATCTTGTATTACTATTTACTATTAATATCAAATTATTACTTAAAGTCATAGCAAAGTAAGTAACATTCATTTACCCATGTCGGCCATCATTGCTGGGGCACAAACTTTGGAAAGAAACAAAACAGAAAAAGAAAATCTTTTTCAAAAATGCATACATAATAAGAAACAAACTAATGAGTAATAAATTAATATTAATCTTACTTGCTTATATACAGTACACCCCTCACATTTCTGCAAATATTTTATTGTAACTTTTCATGGGACAACACTACAGAAATGAAGCTTGGATATAACAAAGTAGTCAGTGTCCAGCTTGTATAGCAGTACAGATTTACTGTCCTCTGAAAATAACACACAGCCATTAATGTCAAAATAGCTGGCAACACAAGTGAGTCCACCTCACAGTGAAACTGTTGAAATTGTGCTCAAAGTGTCAATATTTTGTGTGACCACCCTTATTATCTAGAACTGCCTTAACCCTCTGGGACATGGAATTCACCAGAGCTGCACAGGTTGCTACTGGAATCTTCTTCCACTCCTCCATGATGACATCACAGAGCTGGTGGATGTTAGACACCTTGCACTCCTCCTCCTTCTGTTTGAGGATGCCCCACAGGTGCTTAATTGGATTTAGGTCTGGAGACATACTTGGTCAGTCCATCACCTTTACCTTCAGCATCCATGCAATGCAATTGGGCACAATTTGAACATGTTCACTGTGAACACAAGTTCACTGGAACTTGTGTTTCCAGCTATTCAGACATTAGTGGCTGTGTGTTGAGTTATTTTCAGAGGACAGTAAATTTATAATGCTATACAAGCTGTACACTGACTACTTTAAGTTATACCCCAATTTCATTTCTGTAGTGTTGTCCCATGAAAAGATATATTTGCAGAAATGTGAGGGTGTACTCACTTTTCCGAGATACTGTAAGAGTAATCATATGTTCAAAAGTATAAGTAAGCAATAATGCTTTAAATGCATGAGGTTGTCAAGTTGGCATGTTGAGTGTATGTGAATATTTCTACTCCAAAAGTACTGAAAATTTAATTAAAAATAATGAAATCCTTCAAATGGAGAATCTATTTTAGACCTGCACTCAGTGACCGTTATCTGAGTTACAGCAGTAACAGCCCCAATTCAAATAAAAGAGGTGTGAATTAACAACAGTGTCAGCATTTCATTTAAACCATCATTCTGCCATTCATAACATGCAGATTAATGACTGTCAGCATGGCATGAAATAATAAAAATGATTGTTTACACATAACCCTTTGTGAAGATAAAAATAGAAAAAGAAGTAAGTAAATGATACCAACAAGATTAGCACATACAATTTTACATCAAAGCAAAATGAGCAACACACATTTACCCATGGCTGCCATTGGTATAGGACCACCTTTGGTAAAACAGAAATATTAAAGAAAATATATTTTTGTATTTTTCAGTGTGTGCATAATAACAAAGTAATATATGTACAAAATTCAATACTAATACTAATCTTCTGTATGAATTCATATTTTTTACATCTTTAATGTAATCTATAAGCCTATTACCAATCTTCTGGGCTAGTTAAAAAAATAATATATATATATATATATATAAATAAATGTATTTACCTCTTCTGCCCAACATTGGACCACCTTTGGGAAGATAAAAATAGAAAAAGTAGTAAGTAATACCAACAAGATGAGCAAATACAATTTTACATCAAAGCAGAGTAAGTTATACAAACTTACCCATGGCCATCATTGGTACAGGACCAGCTTTGGTAAAACAGAAATAATAAAGAAAAGATATTTTTGTATTTCTCAGTGTGTGCATAATAAAGTAATGTGCAAAATTCAATACAAATACTAATCTTCTATATGAAGTCATATTTTTGTAAGTATTAGAAGATAATAATGTTATAAACACACAAAATTGGCAAGTTTCCATGTTCAATGAATGTGAACATTTCTACTCCAACAGTCCTCAAACCTTAACTAAAAATAATGAAAACTTTCAAATGCTACAGCCCTATATTCAAGCTTGTGTCCAGTGATGTTTATCGAAGTTACCGCAGGTTTTAAAAAATGTCATATATTGATTTATTTCATGCAAACTATTCTAAGACACAAGCATAATAAAACATTTAAACATGCTGAGTGATGTGTTATGCTCCACTGAGTCCACATTTCTATTCCTAACATAGATGGAATTATAAAAAAACGATTGTGGAGTTGTGTTGGTTTATTGCACGCAGGGAGGCTGGATAACATGCGTGGAGCATGTAGATACCATGCCTGTCCAATAAGCTACCTATGTTATGGTGTACATTTTAGGTCACAGCATCAGGTTTCAGACAGAGAAACAAACGTGGCTTGGACATGTCTCCACAGGTTAAGCAGCTACACACCACAGCTTCAAATACAGGATGGGAGAGTTTGTGCGAGAGTCCCACTAGGTCCAATCTCAGGGCTTTATCTCTTCGTACATGTTACCTCTAGATAATGTCATCAGGATACACGATATCAATTCTCCCACGAGACCCAGCGGAAAGGCAGCACGCGAATGCCGAACACTGCCGACGGCCATGAGTGACAGTGGGAGGAGGACATCAGGCGCCAGAGAGCAGGGAACAATGACAACAGCCACAAGAGGCATAACCGGGACACAAGTCCCAAACTCCACCATCCAGGCCCCGCCTCCTGTTCCTCAGCAAAGCCACTTGACTATCTCTCATGTTAGATCCCGACAGCTAAGCTGAAGAACAGGGGCGGTGATGGAGAGGCAGAGCAACAAGCTCTTTCCTTCTTGACTCAGGCGCTCACATTGTGCTTAACGAGAGCCAGCTGATGCCTATCTGGCGTTGGACGTGAGAACCTTTAAAAGAGCAGAGAGGGAACAGAGACAGAAGAGAGGGACAAGCAGTAGCTTGAAAAAAGGACAAGCTAAAACGCTTGGTTTTGGGAAAAGGACTGAAAGGTCTAGCTATGAAGCCACTGAAAAGTGGTCAGCCTTGGTTTTGGGCTGTTTTGTGTTTGGCGTGAAAAAGTTTAAAATGTCTGCTGCAGATGTTTCTCCTGCCTCCAGTGTCCTTCCTGAACCCAGGATATGAGAAGCTAGAGTTTTTGCTTCATTTGCCAAACCTGAAGTATGAAACCTGGATGTTATCTCAGAATCTGGACTCTGTGTTATCCTGCATGTAAACACCAAAAAAGTGTTCATGCATTTGTTACAAGCAGAGTTGATCACACTGCACAACTTTTCACTTATTTGTTTCAATTTAGTTGTTGTGACTATTAATTATACCTACCGATTGGTGCAGCTGTCCGTTTACGCCCACTGTTTAAGCACACTGGGAATAATGCATCAGTAGCACAGTTTTACTTTTGTAACCAAAAAATGTTTAAAATGTTAGTTATAAAAATGCCCATGTGCTTATATATTAAAAATACAATATATTTCATGTATTTAACCTCATGTTCTCACTAGAGTGAAAAGCAGGCCAGAACTAAATGAAAACTCAAGGTATCGTGAACAACCAAATACACAATAGTTATAAATTAAAAATAAAAATATTTAACTTAAAATGATGTAAAGGTTGACTGCGTAGTCTATTAGAATGCTGTATGTTCAGGCATTTATGTGGGAAATGTCAAAATAATTGCAATATTGTACATTACAAATATTTTTTAAAGCATTTAAATGTGAATTAGTTAAAATGAAATAAAAGGCTCATCAACATTAAATGAAGAATGATCTGGGCTGGATGTCCTGAAAAATATTAGGAAAAAGATGATTCTTAAACAGCAAAGCAAGCTTCAGACTGAACACTCTCTCTACTAGTTAAGATGATCTTAACTCTAGATGGTGTTGGGTAACTGGGCCCTGATCACACACACTTTTCTCATTATTCACTGACATATTTAGCCGCAACGCAGCATAGCAGACAGCAGAGAGCTTGCTGCTAATAGCCAATGATCTACAGAAAGTGCTGCTCAGCTGTAGGTAAACAACCTTTAATGTGGTTCTCCCCTGGACACTCATATGAGTTTTAACAAGACTCACAGATATTGATAGGGAGATGATGCTTATGTTACATCATGAGATGTCTTTAAATTCATGTTTTGAATGGTACAGACACCCTCTTGTGGATGTACACTTTCACACGCTCACTGCAGTCACATGAATCAATATGGATTCATGTGGTTTGTTAGTGTAGTGGTTAACACCTTTGCCTTCTACGCTGTAGACTGGGGTTCAATCCCCCACCAGGGCAAGCACCCTACACTATACCAATAAGGGTCCTTGGGCAAGACTCCTAACACCACCTTGGCCTACCTGTGTAAAATGATCAAATTGTAAGTCGCTCTGGATAAGAGCGTCAGCAAAATGTCGTAAATGTAAATATGGACACTTGGAGATGGATTTATGATCCCCTTCTGCTTCAGATTACAATGTGAAGCCGAGGATAACAAGATTACTTATCCTGCATTGCTCTGGCAAATATGAGAAAATAAAGACTTATTTGAGAGACTAGTGAAGGACAGGAAGTACAATAGCAGTACTGTGCTTAATAATGAATTAAATATTTAGAAATTTGCATTTTCTGAAACTTACATCTATAGGAAGCAGAACAGCATGCCATTGCCACTGGTGCACCCATGCCAAAAAACCCTAAACAGAAACACATGAAAACAGGACAATAAATTCTCCATGCGTTTTCCATGATTTGTCTGTGCTCAAAACAAAAGCACAATGGGCCTCATTCACCAACCATTTAAGAATTATTTAGGAATTTCTCCTTAAAATCCACAGTTTTCAAGAAGATTCTGACCGTCACCAGTGTTTTGGGGTTTGTTCTTAGTTAATCTAATAGAATCTGCACACACTAACAAGAACAAATGTGCAAAAATTCTGTGGTTTAAGAATATTCACAAATCTGATGCCGACTTTCTCTTAGGGCCTTTCTCAAGAACAAATTGCAGAAAAAAAAAAACTTGTTGTGTGAGGCCAATTGAGAGCAGAAAGGTAGTATAAAACAACACTAACCTACTGTAGGCACTCTTCTCCTCAGCAGTGGTCCTTTCACAGCCTCTCCACTGCCCTTAAGAACAGCGATGAAGGCTGTGTGTGAACTGCTCACCCCAGCCTGCACACTGAGCTCCACCACTCTGGCCTTTAAAGCCTCTTTGTCAGCTCCCTCATTCTGCTCATCCCGTTCCAGAGAGCGGATCACAGAGCGGGCAGCCAATCTGTGGATGGACAGTCTGAACAGAGTGTACAAGCTGTGTGAGTGTGATGAAGCCAACTGAAGATAAAATGTTAATATATAACAAATATATCTGTTGCTATGCAATTTATCAACCCCCTATGACCCCATCCATCAATGGAGAGGAACCACCTTAAGATCACTAAGGTATTGGATGGCTATAACATTCCTAATGTGGCAGTGACACCAACATGCGAGCCACCAGCGGAGAGGGGGTAGAGGACCCAAGTGCAGAGCCAAGAGAGAAAGCCCAGTGGGAAAAGTAAAAATTCTGACAATCTCAAAAGGGGATGAAAATAAACCACCCAGGGCTCAGGGTAAAGGAAAAGAGACATTGACACTAGGAGCAAAAACTAACTTTAAGACTGAAACCTTAATTCAAACTCCTCTAAACTGTGAGGCACAAACCCATGCCACTACAGCGAAAGACCAAATGGATCCTGCTGAGGTACCAGCTTGGCCATGTAAGAAAGCTGAAGGAGGAGACAAAGATTTTTTTTTTTTCTTGCAGAGGCGCTTGCATGTAGCAGTCTGAACTCAAGACTGAGCGGCAGGCTGCAAAGGTTCCTTTTAAGAAAGCTGCTCACAGCTGTAGCAAACGGTCCTGATGGCTAGGGTAGAACTCTCTGCCTCCCTCTGGTGGACACTGCTGGCCTTTCAGAGGACCCAGCCCTAGCCGGGGCTGTTACATCACTGTGCCCATCACAGTCATACCACCACAACAGACACTACCATGCTTATGTGAAAGTCAGTTCAACTCATCCAGCTCAGTTTGACTGCTGTAGTTGTTCATACTGTGATGTCATAACATCAGTAAAGAAGAAAGAAATGAAAAAGTAACTGTTCCTCAGAGAAAACAGTGGAGATCACAGACTGTACATGTAACTGAACGTTACCCTGTATTCTCAGCAGGCTTGAGGGAGTAGCTGAGTGTGTTGGTGACTTCTTGACCTGCTAGACGGTACTTCACTGTTACTCTCCCCTCAGAGTCTGAGCTCTGACTCTACAGACGGAAAGAAGTGGGGCTGTGTCATTAATCAATTCACTCACTAAATAAGGAGACTCATAACTGAAAGCAGCACTGTGTCACCAATATTCATTTCTGAATGTTTCTAATCTATTTAAATAGTTGTAAAGCTCATGGACTCCTAGATTTAAGGAAAAGGGTAAAATAGTAAAGCTTGTTTTCCTATAAATAGGAGATTAAAGCTCTCACCTCTCCTTTCAGCTGAGCATAAATCAGTGCCCTTTGACCCTGGAAGATTGTGTTAATGGGTGGGCTAAGGCATGTGGTGGACATGCCCACTGGGACTGCCCACTCTTCACTAATATCAACCACAGCTGGCTGTAGAGCATAGCGGAGAGACTGCATTACCTAGAAAGAAGAAAGAAGGAAAGAGTAAATAAGAGTAAATAAACAATATGAAAGAAGTTGAAGGAAAGTGATGAATGTGTTTGTTCAGAGCTGATGGCAGAGAGAAAGAATAACACCTTTAACGTGCTTATAAATATATTTTTCTGCTTAACTGAAACCAGGATCTCAGTTTTGTTTCATTTACTGCTATTGAGGCAAAAAGTGAGAGCATATTTTTTCAAATAAATTAAATCATAGCTAACTAACACCATTCATGTCAGTAAGGTGATGAAGTACTTTAATTATTTAATGGTATTCAGGGCCATACCTATTCAACATTTGTGGTGGCACATTTTGTGTGCATAAAAGCTTCAACAGCTGACTGTGCACATTTGTTTATTAGTTGTATATTTTTACAACAGAATTGCTCAAAACAGTCTTAAGCTATACTTATTTTAAACAACAATCTTTAAATAATATTTTTTTTATAAAAACACATAATGTTTACATTTTATAAACTTCTCCCCAAGGTGTTGCATGCTCAATATTGCAGTATGTATTACTATAATTTCTGCTAGTTTTAGCCAGATTTACTTTGGGCTGCATGCGGTCAGTGCCTGTGATAAACTGGGCGTGGCCACATCCCTCCTGAGCCATTCCTGTGATGAGGGCGGTGCTCGAACCTTCACCGATCCCAAACGAGAAGCACCTGTTGAAACAACACCAGCATTATCAATCATTATCAATTACAGTAAAATTACTGATTTCTACAAAGCTTTTTCGCCAGTACTATTTACAGTTGTGAGTACTTTATCATATAACAATCTCTCCTGAATCTTCCCCAATACACATGTAAAGTAGGAAAAAACAAAAAACAAATCACTTGATTTGCCTGAAGGTACAAAGGTCTCCCTGTAGTGATCAAATAAATACTCAAATTTGTTATACATTTTATTAGCTTTACATTTTATTATATTTATTGGCTCTGTTGTAGGAGTAAAGCTGGTCACTTTGGAGGTTGTTGCAGAACAAAGGACGCTCAACAAGCTGTTAGTTGGACAAAACCTCTCACCCCCTGCATGCTACACTGGAAAAACAGACAAGCACATTCAGTGGTCGTCTGTTACAGCTGCGCTGTGTTAAAAAGTACTGTGTAAGATCTTTCTTACCCACTGCTACAAGGCTCTACAAGGAGTCTCCTTACTGCAGAGATGGTACTGATCTCCAGCTGTCTGAACTGTGCTGAACCACATCATAATATCTCCTCTCCTGTTAATACACGCTGTGCAATATATTATTACTGCTACTGTACTGTAATGACACTCTTTCTACACACTTTACACTGTAATACTGCTGCAACTCCTAGTTATGTCTATACTCACTGTGCTTTTACCACATACAACTTAGTGCCTGCTCTCAGATAAATACAACAAATCTGTCCTACATGCTATGCAAATAGGCAAATATTAATACTTTTACTTCTACTCTCTTATACTTTAACTTATTTCTGCCTAGATTGTCTTTTTATTTCTAATTTTACGCATAGTATATGTACGTTTATGTGCAATTATATGTCTTGCTACTGAAATACTGCAATTTCCCAATCACCCATCCACCCAAAGAATGAACACTACATACCTGTGAGATTCAGCGTTGTTTCTCACGAGGGAAAGAACTTCTTTGGTGTTCCACACCTCTCCATCAGTGAACATGAACACCTGCAAGGAGAAAAGAAAGACATCAGAGAACTTCAAGCCAGAATATTCAGGACAAAATCATTAATAAAGAGGCACTATAATATTTTCAGGCATGCTCTCCTTTAATCCTGGAACAAAGGTTCACAGATGTACAGCTGTGAGAAAATCATCTGTATTTGCTCAATAAAAACACGGAAATGCTGAGTGAGTTTTTGTTACATATGACCATATTTTTTCCTGTGATTTAGATGAATATCAGATTGGATATCAAAATCTGGGCCATCTCTGAGTTTAAGAACCTAAAGACAGCATGAAATGCAACCATCCCATGGCAGGGTTAGTTTTCACACAGTGTTACAACTAAGCTCCCCAAAGTAGACAATGAGAGAATTCCATACTTTTAGGACCAAGATGAAGAAAAAAAAAAGGGTGTTTTAAACATCTATAGATGAGGTGTACCCAAAACCAAGAAAAGGGTACAACACTCACTCTATACCAACAAAAACTCTGACCTTATTTAGTTCAAAACTTGAGATTTTGGCTGACATTCAGGGCCTGCATCAGACATCCTACAAAAGTCCTTAGTAGTCCATCTCCCCAAACAAACTCAAAACAGTTAATATTTTGAAACAATTCATATTTTCAAATGTTCCAAGTGAATGTCACAAATAGCCTTTGTCTGTTACAATTAGTCTGTACAAACAATCCCTAACTATGGGGTATATTGCATTTGCACTCATATTCACAAATGGTAGAGTGATAGAAATAAATTTTACACAGTCATTAGCAGTGATGTGTTGGTTGTTTGGATTACAATTATAAACTCTTACTTACCACTACATAACACAGAATAAAATCTGAATGACATTCTAGTGAACAAGTAAGCAATGTTACCTGTCTGGGCTGCTTAGGGATGCACTGCTGACTGTAGATGTGTTTCAGAGGCTGCAGAATCTCAGTGCCACCCATGTTTGCTTCCATCTCCTTTACTCTCTTCACAGCCTGGTCCATTGTCTCCTGAGTGTATTCAACACTCTTCCTGAGGACAACGCGCACACACACACACACACACACACACACACACACACACACACACACACACACACACACACACACACACACACACACACACACACACACACACACACACACACACACACACACACACACACACACGAGTCCTGAATGTTAAACCAGTCCTGATTCGTCTCCTGTCATTCATGACCTGAGACTATGACATAAATTCACTCACGGGAAGTAGGACTCATAGTTTGATCCAAAGCCATAGATATTGAAGTAGCAGCCCAGAGGGAGACTCTTCAACAATAGGAGCAGAGTGTCCTAAAGAAAAATATAACATCACACAAATACTATTATTAACAGTTCAGATCACCTGAATATATATGAATACTCAAAAACAGAAAGATTTATCTTTATATAACATCTACACAACATATTTATATATAAATATTTGTTTAACCATTTCCAAAGCTTTCCTCAAAAAAGCTCAGTATCAACTGTAGTTCGAATCAGGTGCGCTTTTGATGGATGAAAACAATGTATATATATACACACACACACACACACACACACACACACACACACACACACACACACACAGATTGGAAAGAGTGGAAAATTACAATTACAAAAATTACTAAAAACATTTTCCATATACAAACTTAATTTCAAAATGTTGAGACAGCAGGTAAAATAAAAGCAGTGATTTGTAAATCCTCTTTGACCTGTATTTAAATGAAAACAGTACAAATACAAGATAATTCATGTTTTATATTATTAGCTTCATTGTTTTAATAAACATACACTCATTCTGATCCCTGCAATGCATTCCAAAAAAGCTGGGACAGGACCAATTAAGACTAGGGACATTAAAAGTTCAGAAAACAATATAAAGAGGTGATGTAATCATGCTTGGGTATAACAGAGGCATACAGGCAAGGCCTTTATGAGTGAGCATGAGTAAATAGAAGGCATCAACAAATAGACAAACTGTTTAAGAACAACACTCCTCAACCAGCATTTGCTCCCTCTACGATGCAATACATTATAAAAAGATGCAGGGAATCTGGAGAGATCTCAGCGGGCAAAGGGCAAGACCATATGGGCTCAGAAACACTTTGACAAATCAAACAACTGTCAGAAAATACTGTTCATTGCTGCATCCACAAATGTAAGTTAAGACTTAACTCTGAACAGTGGAAGCCATAACACTGTTGCCTTTTCAGGGATGGAGCTCATCTGAAATGGACTGTGATTTGTGTGATGTTATATTTTCAGTGAAAACATGTACTGTGGTATGATGAGTCAACCTTTCTAATTGTTTATGGAAATAATGGATGTCATACTCTCTGGGATAAAGAAATGAAGGAGTATCTAGATTGTTACCAATGTAAAGTTCAGAAGCCATGGTTTGTCACTGTCTGGGAGTTTGGGTATTAGTGGGAAATTTGTGAAAGCACCATTAATGCTGAACAATACACACACATTTTGGAGCAGATGCTGTCTTTTTGACACTATCTTTCAAAGGAAGGGTCTTCCCTGCTTATTTCACCATAACAAAGCCAAGAAAAAATCTGTATGTGTTAGAACAGCATGGCTGCGTAATCAAACATTGTGGGTGCTAGACAGGTCTGCCTGTTTCCTGAAAGCACATTGTGAAGTGCAAAATATGGCAACAAAGGCCTCATTGAAGTTGCTTAGCTAAGGAGTTGTATAACTGGAAAATGGCAAAAATTCCACTTGAATCAATTAATTTCCTCAGTCCCCAAAAGCTTTATACGTGTTGTTTAAGGGAAGGGTGATGTGACACAGTGGTAAACATGCTTTTTGGAATGTGCTGCAGGCAATTAAGTTAAAAAGTAAAACATCAGAAATTCTTTTTTGTACTGTTTAATCAGGTCAAACAGAATTAACTAATCACTGTTTTCTGTTTTTCTTGGCATTTCACATACTGTCCCAACATTTTTGGAATTTATTGAAAAATAAAATACCATGGCATTTTGACACCTAACATGATGCTGTTCTGCATGTGGGGATGAGGACCCCCTGCCCACTAGTACACCCTCATACAGTTGAGTTTCCTACTTTAGATACATTTAATTTTAAATCCAAAGGGATAATGCAGTTTCTATTTTTTATCACCAATGTCTGTTACAAAAAATAAGTGTATTTATCATAAAGGTCATATACACAGTTTTAACTCCACAGTTGTAGCCTCTCATTCTTGTTCAGGCAGTCGCCAATTCTTGTTACAATATAAGCTCTCAGTGGGAGCTAGGCAGTTTTGTGAGAGTATGCTCATTGATCTATAGGTCTCCTGTGAGTACTGTCCAGCATAATATTACAAAGCCCATATAGTATAACAAAATGTACAGCTTTAAAATGGAAAAATCTATTTTAAGGGAAAAAGCAGCACATGATGCCACATTCTAAAGAGATTCAAACACAGATGTGAAAACCTACCAGTCTAGAAAGCCAATGAACCACATTGAGAGCCATTATACACAAATGGAGAAAACTTGGAACAGTGGCGAACCTTCCCAGAAGTGGCCAGTCTACCAAAATTTCAGTTGCTTTCGTCAATTCATTCAGGGGGCCACAAAAGAACTGCAGACCTGACTTGCCTCAGTTAAGGTCAATGTACATGATTCCACTATAAGAAAGACGAAAAATCCATGGGAGAGTTGCAAGGCACAAACCACTGCTGACCAAAAAGAATACAAAGAATACAAAGACATCTAGATGACCCCCAAGACTTTTGGGATAATATTCTGAGGACTGATGAGTCTATTTGGAACATACTGTATGGGTCCTGTTACATCTGGTGTAAAAATCTGGCATAAAGTTAACACCTTATTCCACCATAAGAATATCATACCGACATATGAAACATGGGGTTGGAGTACGAAAGTCTGGGGCTGCTTTGCTTCAGCAGGACCTGGATGCCTCATCATAAGTGATGAAACCACAAATTCAGAAAATCCTAAGGGAGAGTGTCCACCTCTCAATTCATGACCCAAAGCTGAAACACAGTTGGGTTATGCAGCAGGACAATGATCTGAAGCACACAAGCCAGTCCACATTTGAATGGCTCAAAAGAAAAAAAAATTAAGGTTTTTGAATGACCAAGTCAAAGTCCTGACTTCACTTCCACTGAGATGCTGTGGCAAGACCTTAAATGGATAGTTGATATTTGAAAACCCTTCCATAGAGAAATGAAGATTCTTCAGAGCAGACTGGGAGAAAGTGCTGTAAAAGACTCAAGTTATTGCAAACGTCTGACTGCAGCTGTTACTACCAAGGGTGGAACAACCAGTTGTTAGATTTAGGAGGTAGCTATTATTTCACATGGGCGATATGGCCTTTGAATAAATCTTTGTTTTCTATAAATGAAATGATTATTTGGAAGCTGCATTTTGTGTTTACCCATGTTGTCTTTATCTTATTTTAAAATCCAAATTGGATGATCTAAAACATTTAAATGTGACAAATTAGCAGAAACAGAAGAAATGGGGTGAGGGGCAAATACTTTTCACAGCACTGTACATATGTTCAGCTCCGAGTCTTACCCTGGCACTCTCAATGCGCGTCTGTGCACCTGATCCATTATGCATTGGACAGCCCATACTGCCAGATCTGTCCATTATGAACACAAACTCCCCACAAGATGTTACAGATGACATCAGCGCTGAAGGGAACTCTGGGTACAAACTTAGCATGACCACAGGGTCTCTCATGAGACTTCCTAAATTAAGGAGAAATGAAAGAATGTGTATTAGAAAGTAAGTAAAAGGACAGAGTGGAAGAAAGAAAAAAGTGTATGGTCTTATTTTGTATTATAGTTGAGCTGTATGTGATTTTTTGATAGCAGCAACCTGAAATCACCCTTATCCCTCCCTTTTCACTGCCAATTGCTCACTAGCAGCTCAACAGTCACATTTTACAATAGAGGCAACAGTTGTTCTGATAAACGATTAAGGAGAAAAATGTATTTGATTATATTATGTAAAAATATCCAAGCTGATTTTTATTTTGTGGAACTGCCACCATGCAACCTTAAAAAAGTTACATAATTTATGTGAATAGTATTCTGTAAAACATACTTACTATTCATTTAAGCCAATACATATTGCTTGTTTCACAACGTAATAATTGACTGAAAGTGTGTTTAGTTTACCTGGCTGTGCTGTGGCCTCTCCTGCCTCCACTATAGCAGTGGGCTGGTGGGCGTTCTGATAATATAGGAACAGCTCGACATCTCTGTCAAACATATGACCTGCAGACAGACTCACCTGCGCAGACACACATAGGCAAAATTAGACAGAGCTGTGAATATCTGACAGACTGAGGCTGTGCAGATAATCAAAATTGTCCCTCTATATCACTGACACACAAACAACTTAAAAGGTCATTTTTAGAAGGACAGCAGACCAATTAGTGTATCAACATGTTAACAAGTCAAAAGGTTTATGAGTGTATAATTATTTTAATAAAAGGTCCTTTGAATAAATATCAGCATGTTTACAACATAAACAAAGCCAACAAAGTCATTTGCACAAACGCAATTTTCACACTATCACACATTTGTGTTTCAGAAAACAGAGTCCTGAATTGGTGGCATCTGTACATCAGGAAGATACAAGTTAATCATGTGTCTACTTTTAAATGAGCACATAAGCTACATCATCTCCTCTGAACATATGTAAATTTTCTCTTTTTAAACACTCTTCATACCTTTGCGTTTGTGTGGTCTGCACTGATGAACACCAGAGGCTCAAGACTACATTTAGACTCTACTTTAATGATGGGGTTGGGAGAGCTCACATGGGCAGTGAGAGAGAGAGAGTAGGGAACACCTGCTGGTGAGGATTTTATCTCTGACACTGTACCACCACCTGTACCTGAGAGAAAAACAGAGGAACCAGAAATAAGAGCTTATTTAGTTCGTTCAGCATGATTCCTTATATTAAGGAGTCATGGAGTGTAATATGATCCTGTTGTATACGACAATGTATATCTGAGTACAGTGCTTAAAGTACTTATCCTGTGTAACTGTGAAAAAAATGTGTGTCTGAACCTGGCCAGAGTATTCACACTGGATTTGGATATCTTTCTCATTTTCAATTTTGGTTTGGCTTCAAATTTTGTGTTTCTCATATCCTTCTGCTTTTATCAGACTTTGGCTGTGTCTACCTCCACTTTATTCTTTGTCCCTATTTTTATTACCTTAAACATTTTTAATCTGGTATGCTGGAACCCCGTACAATGCTTTCAATTCCATGCGGTCAATGAGCATGTGGGCAAGCAAATGGTTAAAAAAGTAAAGCAGCAGGTTTAGTTTACAGGGTTATAGATACAGGGTTAGATTCTAAACTTGGTGCTCTGAGCTGAACTACATTCAGGCCTGGATCATAATTTCAAACCTGATTAAAGCTGTAATGTGTAACAGGCCAGGTGTTGTGTTGTTCAGGTTGCCATGTTTGGTTCATGATGTGTGTCTTTCAGTGAGCTGAAGTACCTGGTGGTGTGTAACGGGGGTTCAGCACTGCAGGCAGGCAGAAGCGCAGGGCATGGTCAGCCTGCACAGAGAGCTCAGTGACGTAGACGAAGGTGACAGCAGCGCTCTGGGCTGGAGGCAGACTCCCCACACTCAGCCTGAACACATCCGCACTCTCGTCACTCTCCTCCAGCAGAAAGGCCTGATCTCCTGAAGCAATCGCATCATCATACTCCTCCCGCGCCTGAAGTATAGACAAAACACTAATCTTGAGCTCAACAGAAAGGCCTGTCAAAATGATTACATTGCCTAATCAGAATTACTGAATCTGTCAGGAGTTATTTTACTTATTTTATTTCATGTTTACATCATAGAAATGCTGAATGTGATTTGATTGCATTTTCATCAGTTGGGTTAAGACAAGTACATGTTAACAAAATAAATAAGAAAATGCATTTCCTGAGACATTGCCTTGAATCTTACATATAAAAAAAGCTCCATCTTCCAATTTGGTTCTATAAAATGATCAGAAGGAAGCAGCAAGTCATGTTTGTGTATTTAACTGTGTGTGTTGTCAGGCAGGAGCTTCATCAATGACTAGGAAGCAAGACAGCGAGGCCTCTGTGGGCTTGTACCTTAAACACTGCATAAAATTGACATTAATAAAATAAACACTTAACTGTAATTATTGACACTGAACAAAAATATAACCGTAGCATTTCTTAGTGAGAAGTTTTTACTGAAAACAATTTTAAGAAAGAGAGTGGGCCATGAAACAGAATTCCCAATGAATATTTGGTATGACTATCATTGGACTGTAGCAGCACACAATCAAACTGATGCAAACTGGAAGCAAAACCAAAAGTGCATTTATATTTTTGTTCAGTATGTAAGGCAATAAATCTTTAGCTACAATTTCACTATTACATGTTACTCCTTTCTACAAGTTGCTTTATTTTTCTTCTCAGAGAGAGAAGAACATTATGGCACCAAATTCAAGTCTGACGTGTCTCAGGTCTATGCTGATTTAGTACTCCACTTTGGTAACGCCAAAGGTGTGGCAAAGTGGAAACTCATTTGTTTTCTATTCACATGCCCATTACTATTACAAATGCCTACCTTCATGTCTGTGGTATGTGTATCTTGCGCAATTCACTTTTGAAAGCAACCAGTGAAACAGGACGCAAGACAAACACTAGCTGTAGTAAAAAAAAAAAAAAAAAAAAAAAATCCCACGCTGACAGAAGACATACTGAGATTTAAGATATGAGCTTAGCTTCTCTTGCCAAGTCAGTTTTAAGACACTGGCTTTTGTATCAGTGCTCTGAAGCAGTCATGTTAAGTTGTATAAGAACAGTGGTGACTCTCTCACCTTCTCTTTCTCCTGCACCTTCGCCACTATCTCCTTGTCAGCAATCTTAGCACTGAAGTGGCAGAGAGCAGCTTCTGCAGGCATGGGGAAGACAAACACGGCCTCCAGGGGGCGCTCTTCTTCATTTACATACTGCAGAGTGGAGCTCACTGTAGCTACATGCCCCTTAACCTGCAGATCCACCACTATGCTCTTCAGAGGAACTGAGCAGGAAACAAAAAGAAGGGCTTGGTTAGCTGATTCAGAAAACAAGGGTTTTCATTAGAACCTGAACCATAATATAAAAAAGCTGAGAAAAGGAGACTGGGGGTCTTAAGCACACTGCACATCAGTTTAACATTTATTAGTAAACATTTAATGTTAATTGTTGATCTTGTATGCATTAAATACACAGTTTGATTGTGATGTCTTTTTTAAAAATCAAATAGATATCACAATCTGTCTGTAGTTAAATGGTCACATTCTAATTTGATTCTTTCCTCTTAAGATGTTAACAAGTTGAAAGTCAAGTGGAGATGCATTTGTCTGAACGCTGAAGTTATTATAAAGGGCTATCACCTCAGATTCACTTTTTTCAAATAAATATTTGAGCTTTCCCATTTATACAGTGCTGTGAACAAGTAGTCTGTTTTTGATCATTTGTCACATTTGAACGTTTCAGCTCTTTTGACTATTATACTTAATAAAAGATAAAACACAAAAGTAACTGCCCCTGAACCCAATAACTGGTTTGCCAACCTCGGTAGCAACAACTGCTATCAAACATTTGTAATAACTTGCTATGAGTATTGCAACACTGCAGAGGAATTTTGGCTCTCTCTTCTTTACAGAATTATTACAATTTGGCTACACTGGAGGCTTTTCAAGCAAGAACTGCCTGTTTATGGTCTCGCCACAACATGTCAACGGGACTGAAGTCAGGTCTTTGACTTCACCACTCCAAAACCATAATTTCGCTTCTTTTGAGCCACTGAGAGGTGGATTTGCTTGTGTGCTTCAGAACCCTGTCCTGCGGCATAACCCAACTGTGCTTGTGCTTTAGGTCACAGACTGACATGTGGACACTCTCCTTCAGGATTTTCTGATAGAGAGTGGAATTCATGGTTTCATCCATTATGACGCAGTCATCCAGATCCTGCAGAAGCAAGCAGCCCCAGACCGTCACACCACCACCACGTTTGACTGCTGGTATGATATTTTATGGTGAATGAGGTGCTAGCTTTATGCCAGATATAACGGGACCAATGTCTGCCAAAAAGTTCCACCTTTGTCTCATGCCACTGAATATTGTCCCAAAGCCTTTGGGTCCACCTGGATGTTTTGTTTTTTTTTTTTTTGCAAATGTTAGATAAGCCATTTGTGTTCTTTTTGGTCAGCAGTGGTTTGGCCAACTCTATCAAGGATGTCATGTCCAGGGCCTCTCTTATTGTGGAGTTGTGTATATTGATCTTAACTGAGGCATGTGATGCCTGCAGTTCTTTAGATGTTTGTCTAGGTTCTTTTGCAACCTACTGGATGAGTCATCAATGCGTACTTGTTGAAATCTTGAGGGGTCGGCCACAATTCCAAGCATTGTTCATTTGTGTATAATGGATATTACTGTGGTTCACTACAGTCCCAGAGCCTTAAAAGTGACTTGTAAGCCTTTCTAGATTGGTGAATTTCAGTGACTTTGTTTCTCATCTATATTTGAATCTCTTTAGAACGTGTCATCATGTGGAGGTTTTTGAGACCTTCTAGTCTGCTTCACTTTGCCTGACAGAATCTATTTAAGTGTTTATATGCAACATGTCTGGCATTAATCATGCCTGGGTGTAGCTAGTGCATTTGCTCAATTACCTGTACATGCGTGTTCACTAAAACTAGATCTCAGGTGTCTTTCTACCATTTATTTGATTATGGTTTTAAAGCAATGTAAAGAAAAGAGTGTCAGCAGGAGAAAGGGGTGAGGAGAGGTCCTGTTCTTACCTGGTTCGTTCTTGTCGGTCAATAAGCCGCAGTTCACCATCTTGTTCAGCTGCAGAACCACAACGTGGGCGTGACCTGATTTTCTGCAACACCAACAACAAACAGCTTATTCATCACTCAGTGAACGAGGAGTTAGGCAGTTTAGTGAACTAAGAACAAAGAAACAGCCCTGACTGTCAGTCAGTGACCTCGAAAACACACCAAACCCAGATCAACACGAAAGTTGTTGTCTGTAGAGACACTGAGGCGTTTGTGGATCCTGAGTGAGATGAAACCGAAAGTAAACGTACCTGCTTTTAAATGTACAGCTGACCGCAGCAGTGGAGCTGAATTAGAGCTGTGTGAGGTCTGATTCAGCTTCGTATGTCTAATCGTTCCCGGTACAGCGATTCAGCAGCTTATATACTGACGGGATCAAACGCGGAAGGTTAGTGCAGTACCGTGAGAGTCAGCAGGGCTGGGTAACCCCGCCCACTCCGGGGAGGCGTGTTTCACCAATCCACACACTGTCCCAACTCGACTAATATAGGCTGCCTGCTTTTTAAGGGCTAAGGTTAGTATCTTGTATCTTAAAGTGTTGCCATAGCTTTCGCTTTTGAAACAGCTTCCTGTTTTGGCATATTTCCTGCAATAACAGCTGGTACGAGGTTAAATTCCCACACGACAAATAACACAGTTATGCATGTTTACATGTGAGACACATTTCATTTGAGAATACATCGTTTTAATCCAGAAATATATCCCAAACACTAAGGTTTGCTAAGAAACAATACGTTTTTATTTCATATATTTACATGTACGCCCGTTCCGTGTGGGTTATCACTACAAAGCTCCCTTAATGCTTCCATTCTATCATCAGGAGTCTCCTCCTGAGCGTTCTGGTTAGTCTGCTTGTGTTGTTTACAGCGTTTGGTCTATTTAAATAAGGGCGTCTGTCCACAACACCGCCTGTTTGAAAACACAGAAGACTGGATTTCATTTGGAGCTGAAAGCCTGTTTCCCATAAACCCCTCCACGCCTCGTTTCTCGATAACAGACGTCTGTAGCTGTTTCAGCACAGGGACCCTCCCCTCCCCTCCCCTCCTTCCTATGTACCTCTGCCAGTGATTCACTTGAAAAAAATCCCCGCCTCCCCGCCTCCCCCTCTCCTGGTCCACAGGCTGTAGAGTCCACTCTCAGTCCTGGGTTCTCTGGATGTGAAGCCAGAGCCGGTTTCTGAGGAGCCTGGCCACTTCCTATTCTCCCTGTTATATCAAAAACAGGATTGCTAAACAGCAGAGGACTTAATGAATGGGAGTGAATAGAGCTCAACAGCTAAAAACGAAAGGTTAAAATAGTTTCTAATCACTTACACTGAACGTTTAATTCTAGAAAGAAGAAGAATGTATTTCACTAAAAAAGCAAAGCAATCTTATCTATAGATTTCCCCTTTTCTACAGCAAACGGGGTTTGGGCAGAAGGAGGCGGGCTTTACTACTAGAGCGTGATGATTGATTGGCGAGCGGAGCAGCTCATTGGCTGTTCGCGCTCACTGATGTCATGGACCTACATGTGGCGCTGTTTTAAACTCCTATAGCTCGAGTTTAAAAGCTCTTAAAAATATAACAGCGGTGTTAAACTGTTTTATAATTCTGGCATTCTTTTCCATTAATAATGTTTAAGCATTATAAATTATGATTTTGCTCAAATGCTCCATATCAAACCATTCATTTTGGACTCGCTCTGGAGCGCCCTCTAGCGTTTGAGAAACCCGGAAGACATTGCAGAGTGAGAATTCTCTCTACAAGTTCTCTGGTGAAGCTACTCACAGTCATGTGAAGAGTGGGATTTTGTCTCCTCTGGACGCACTGAAGTGCAAAAATGCAGATCTGCGCCCTCTGCTGGACACATTTACATCATTTAGAATAATTTATTTCACCACGGGTAAGTTCTTGATAATTTATATACTAAAAAAAACACTTAAAGCTGGCAACTGTGACAAAGTCTCCTCCTCAGTCCCGTAAAACTCATGATCGCTCAGTGACTTAACCAGTGGAGCAATCACAATAGATAGCTGTGATGACAATGCAGTCTGAGGTAGACAGCTGTCAGTTAAACTACAGAAACTAATCTTACCCCACTTATCTTCACTCACCTCACTGATTTCTTTCTTTGCCACTATACACCCTTTACCTGCTGCTGCACTCAGCACTTTAACTTTAGTCTCATACTTTGCACAATGCAAAGGTTACAGGTATGACTTTGTGTGTGCGTGTCTCTGAGTGGTGGAAGGAATGCATGTTTTATTGTATTTTATACACTAGATGTAAATGTTTGTCTGATACTGTGCACTGTGAGCTCCTGTAACCAAAACCAAATTCCTTGTATGTTAAGCATACCTGACCAATAAAGTTCGATTCTGATTCTGATTATCATTAATTGCGTTGCAATTCTGCCTAGTCCTTAAACCAACAGTGCGCTTTTGGAAACAGGTCCTACAGTCAAAGTAATCTGAACTAATCAAACACACTTTCCGTATACAATTAGGTGATTGTATAAAAAAAGTTTGAACTTCATAAAAAATACATTTCGTATCCTGGAATGAATTTTTTTTCCTGGACAGGCAACCAAAACCTGAACAATCCAGGAAAATACTGTACAAGTGGCAATCCCAAATTCATATATTTGAATACATTTAGAACACATACTGATAGGGTACAGGGGAAAAAGTCTAATGTTGAACTTTTTCTATAATTTATGCTGTTTATTGCTGTTCATGTAATTGTTTTTCATGAAAAAAAAATCACTTATTTAAAATAAGTAACAAAATTCCCAACATTATTTAGCTCTCCAGCCCAACGCTGTCTCATTAACTATGCAGGCAATTTGCCAAATTCCTATAAAATCTTACAAACTGTATGACATGTATGTAAATTGCCATGGAATCTATGAATGAGTCCATTACAACACAGACTGCAAACATATCACTTGTGAACGTGTTCACTACTGAAGACACTGTTCAGTTCCATTCACTCTCAAAAGTTAACACCTGATCAACACATTGGTTTATCAGTCTACTCAGGCTTTAGCAAGAGTTTGTAAAAAAGCTGATTTTTGAGTTCTTCTTCAAAGTATGCATTAAAACCATGCACTGACCATAATTATAAACAATAAACAAGTACTGATGGTGTTTTTTAAAAGATAGTACACATTTTTTAATTTATCGGATAAGTATTCTAAAATCAGTAAGTATTGCCTTACAGTTTTAAAACTGTGCTGGACTATGCCCTCAGTACCACACTTCTGCTGCAAAGAAAGAAAAAACATTCTGAACTTTCAGCACGGGCACTGGCATTTTATTGAACATAATTTTCTTAAGTTACTTCAACTGAAACATGTACGATTTCCACAGGTAACCTTTAACCTTTATGTCTCACTGTACATAATTATTCAAACACACAATAGCAGTAAAAATCTTCTGGAACCTGAACAGCAACATTATATGGTGAAATGCAAATATAGAACTACTTTTGTTGGTTGTAAGAGCATCTCAGTCGGTTTGCAAGGGGGCAGAGTAACTTTACAGTCCAAGATCCTCTTTTTTAACCAGACAGCCCAGCAGATTATTACCCACACAAACACTCTCAGAAAGACTGACCACTGAAACACACACATAAGTCATCATTACACATAAATGGGCCTGGCTTGCCTAGCATATGTTTGATTGGCATGAGATATTTGTAATTATTACAAACTAATTTCTTGAATGTGTTTTTTACAGGAGCAAGCTGTAGCACAGAACATTTTCACAGCTACAATAAAATGTTACATAAAGTATAACTGTTGTGGGTTTTGATCAGTGATTTCTGATGAGAATGGAAAGTTTACCATTCTGGGTGTGTATCCATGCCACTGCCTTCATGGCCACAAACTGCCACTCGACCTGAGCATCCATCTTAAATCCATGTAACCAGATCAGAGCCAGAACTGTAGCCCAGACCCCCTTCTCCACCTGAACACATAACCATACTCTGATTTCTAAGAGTAAGCATTTGACAGTTTTGATGTCTGTATCTGAATTACTCAGAAAACTGTACAAGTTTATACAACCACGCTTCCCAAAAGTGAGAATGCTGTGCAAAATGTGAAAAATAATTTAATGCAATGATGTGGAAAATTATTTAAACCCTACACTTACCTGAAAATAACACACAGACAACAAGTAACAGACAACAGGCTGCACTGCTTTAAAACATATATGATTCTCTAATGGAAATCACTTCCATTTGTGGAATATATAGTGAAGAAATCACTGCCTTCCGTGAGCATTTCTCCTATAAAATGAACACTAAAGTAGCAGCACACTATTCAATGTGGAGGGATGCATCTCTCAGTGTAAACAGCTCTCGTTATGCTCTTGTTGGACATGATCTTACAGGCGTACCTGTTATTTCAGCAAACTGTCATGGCAACTATTGCTGTTTTAAAAGCTTTATTAAATCAATTACTATTGTGGACGAAACCAGTCCTGCGTGTTCGTTGATGCAAAAAAAATGAGACGAGTAGATCAGACTGAAGTGAAGCAAACGAAGTTTTATTACAGAATTCTGGAGAGGTTACAAACAGAGAACATGCATCATGTATCTCCCAAGTAAGCTCTGACCTCCCAATGTGTTCTGACTCCTTTTATACCCTGAAGCTGAATATGTGTGTGCGTATAAGCTGAACCTAAATGTGTACATGTTCCTGTTTAATGGGTGCAATGGACATATGGTTTACCATATATGGATGCGAAAACCTCTTGTTCTAACGAAAACCTCATGTTCTAACAGTTAAGCGCAGACCTACTTCAGTTTCTGGCCCTGGCCGGATTCCTGTTGTTGCATACATCTCTGCATGTTTGTCACATACTGTCTGTTCTTCACCTGCCCTGCCATGCGAATGTCATAACGCTGTTATGAGTTAATGCCTTCTGATATAATGCATAAAGTATGCTACTACAAATATTAATGCTTAAAAGTATGCTACTACAAATGTAAAAATCCACACTATCCAACTTAAGGTATTCAAAGCTTTTTATTATACATCACTGCTGGTGGAACTGGCAGACCATGTTATACTCAAACCACAACAGGTTAAATGCACCTCATTTATTCATTGCACACTGAATGATCGACTACTTGTTTATATGTCACGTATGTAGCATCAGGGCCTATATTCAAAAGTAGGAGTCTTGATTTAGAAACAGGTTCATTTATTATTTATGATGGGTTTACCAGCAGGAACAGATTCTAGATCAGTACTCCTAATCTGAGACACTTTGTGAATATGCTACTTAAGTAAATAGTTTAGCAGCTCATTCTTACTTATAAGTAGAAAGTCTTTAAGAAAGATATTTTTGTTATAAAATTAATAGCCTTCACAGAAACAAGTTAATACAACATCATAACCAGTGTGTACATTAAAAATACATGAATAATAAATCAGACCCAGGTGGTAGGTCACAAAATCATTATAAAGTCTTCTATTCAAAACATTACTCACCTCTGCAGGGGTCTGTCTGACCACCTCTTCTTCTGTCCTCCCAAACACCTCTGCCAGCGCATCGTCCATTTCCCAGCAGCCTGAAGCCTTCTGGAGGGAGATGAGCTGCAGCAGGGGTTCTTTAATACCCAAAAAAGGTTGTACAGAGACACATGCATTTTGCTGCTGTCAGGACAAAGCCTTGTATCTCCATTTTTGTCGTTTTTTCAGTTTTTGACATAACCTGATAATGGCTGTTGCCCGTTGCCCTTTACATGGTACATAAATTTCATGCGTCAAGTATGTTTAGGTTATTGTTAGTAATGCTAATCTTACCTATTCGTCCAAACCCACCACCACCTCCTCCACCAGCTTTGCAAAGATGAAAAGAAAACAAGATTTAACTTAAACCTTCAGATTCACCTTTTTTTTTTAATTTCCCTCCCACCTTAAAAACTGCAGCAGTTTTGTTCTGGTGCTTCAGCTTTGTCAACCATAGATGGTTGATTATGACCAGAGAGAAAACAAAGGGACTTTGTTTTCATTATCAATGTTACTGTATAACTACTAATTATACTACTGATATATAACCTTCCAACAATTGGCAAGTAATACTACTACAAATATTATCCATTCTTGCAAAACAACATGCAATACCTTTGTAAATACTGAAACAAAAAAAGAAAACATGTTTATTTATGTATAGGTAATGAGTAAGTAATTAACAAGTTTTAACAAGTAATATTAATCTTATGCACCACCAGCTGCTTTGTGGAGGTGAAAAGTAGAAAATTATACTATTTTTTTTTTGTATTTGATCATTTTCGTTGAGCTCCAATTATAATATTTGTGAGGTTTTATGCATCAAAAACTGTAATAGTTTGTTTTCACATTACTGTTTTCTAACCTTTCTTTATAACTTAGAATTAGACATGCTGTTATTATTACTGTACCCTTAAGAATAATACATGCAAATGAGCTCTGTTCTGATTAACCCACTCCTTAGAACTTCAACATGAATGAGGGGCTAAATTGCGGTAAGATAAAATAGGTGGCTATATATAAATGTGTAAGACTTAATAACATCACAGAGAACTCAAAATCCACCATTTCCTCAGTTTAGTTCCTCCATATGAACTGCATGCACTGCACAATGAATGCTGAGTTTTAAAACGTGTTCACAATGTTTACATCCAACATCAAACTCTTAATCGAAGAAAGTGAGATTCAGTTTCTAGTTATATGGGCCCTTCAAGTATGTATATGTAATCAGTAAGTAATTAAAATGTTTGTGCGATTGCAACTTAAACCTTACACTGCCTATTATTTTTTTAATCTAATTTAATCTAATACTATTTCCATGGAGGAATTTACTATGAATTATCTGGAAAAGGGTACAAATCTGACACACACACAAACACACGCACACACACACATTCTAAGCTTACCCATTCTTCCAAGACCACCGCCTCCTCCACCAACAAAAAAACAAAACAAAAACAAATTTAACGTCTAATCACATTTAATCCATGAAGAATATGTTATAAATTCTAATCCATTATAAACAGCCATCACCAAGTTCATAAAGTAAGGCTTTGGAAACTTTTTACATCCAACATCAAACTGTTATTTGAAGAATGTGAGGAATATTTTCAATGATATGAGCACTTCAAGTACATTTATGTTACTGTAAGTAATGCTAATCTTACCCATTCGTCCAAACCCACCACCACCTCCTCCACCAGCTTTGCAAAGATGAAAAGAAAACAAAATTTATCACAACTTAAACCTTCAGATTCACTTTTTTTCCCCCTCCCACCTTAAAAATTGTAACAGTTTTGTTCTGGTGCTTCAGCTTTGTCAACCATGAATGGTTGATTATGACCAGAGAGAGCAACATTGAGCTGAAACATTCTCACATTCATCTTCTGTCACTTTCTCTGCTGAGCACAATAATATTAGGCAATGTGTCACGGTTGGCTCCTCCCAGTCCTGTCCATGTGTTCGTGTTGTGTTTTGATCTTCCATGTGCATTTGGTTTAGTCCAGCCCCTTGTTTCATGTCTCCGCCCATGATTGTGTTCACCTGTCCCTCGTTATCCCTGTGTATTTAAGCCCTGTGTTTACCTCTTGTGTTTGCTGGTCTTTGTATTGGTCTTTGAGTGATGTATGCTTGAATCTTTGTTTTTTGCTGTGTTGTATGTTCTGCTTGTTCTGTTGCATTCTGGTGTCTGTTTTATCTGCACCCCAATCTCTCCATATTGGTTACTTGAACCTGGACTGTTACGACGATGACCCTGTATTTGCCCTTAATAAATCTCGCTTATCTCCGCATATGCATCCTCTTCCTCGCTCCGCGTTACACAATGAGTAGTAAACTGAATGGTGACAGTGAGCCGACTTCTGTACTATCATCAACACCCATGTTAACATATCAAATATGCTAACTCATTTCAAATACATTTTTAAATGTCACAATTACCAGAGCAAAAAGAAACAAATTACAGCAAATACTTCTCCACACAGGATTCAAGCAGCCACCAAGTGCCATTTCTGAACAAGCAACACAAATAACTGCACAGGGAGGCTTATAGCAACCGATTTGCACTAGTACTTGGGTGTCCTGGAATCCACTTTTCTAGGAGTAACTGAGCCATGTTAGAAACTCTCTCTACTTCAAACAATCACTTCAACCAGCAGGTAAGAGACATATTTTATATAGATATATGGTATCATAGTCCACAAGTAGTCCACAAATACAGTCCACATATGTTTTTGTTTGCTTTAAGATTATGAGCCATAATAACATTTTGCCAAACACATATACAGCATGCAATATACATCTTGCATACATCTTTTGTTTATACTGTTATTTTTTACCTTATGTCCCTCCAACAAATCACCAATGCTTGATTAAGTGCCCAAATAAGCTCTGACTGAGCAGTCAGACGATCGGATGTATTTCTGACATGTCAGAAATTTTGGTCGCTTGTGTCATAGCGTGAGCAGCCTCAAGAACCGCTTTCTCAAAGTTGCACCCAAACCCACACACAATCACAACCACCACTCCTGTGTGGAGGCAAAAAAGTCCACATTTGTGACACCAGCGTCTGTGTAAAATGACTTTGCTCTGTTTTACTGAGCTGAATTGAGAGTTGAGAATTATTATAAATAAATACAGTGATTTCTTGTCTTTGTAGAACTGTCTGTAGACCGCCTGCTCTTCAGATTCAGTTAGCAAAGCTGCTGTAGTGGTTTGTCGATGGCTGGATCTCAAATCGCCCCCTTACTTCCTATGTAGTGCACTAATTTCTGGCTTCTACACCGAAATAGAGCGCTGTTTGTCCAGTATGGAACTGTGCACACATGGCTGAATCTCAGAAGGCTTATTAGACATATGATGCACTTTATGGGTGCAGGAGCAACTATTTTGATATATGGTGCACTATGTAGGGAGCAGGGAGCCATCTGATATTCAGTCAGTGTCTTGATCAGGACATCGGAGGCGCAGCGTGCTGTATTGAACGAAATAGGTTTATTGTAGACAGAGCATCTGTAGGGACTGTGTTTCACATGCAATGTGAGCACCCATGTCGCGTCACGTCAGTCGGACTGAGTGTTTTTGTAAAGCGTGAGCATATAAATCACAGGCTTTGGTTTTACACAAGGGACGATTCAAGCATACAGTGTGAGCTGTCACCAAACAAGATTTCTAAAATCGCAAAGTGTATGTCAGGCTTTAAAAGAAAACAAAAACAGGAATTACCAATAAAAAATAAAGAACGTAAATTAATACAACAGTTATGTTAGCGTTTCATTTGTAATTCTGTATCAAGTGTTTAGTATAGTGATGCAAAAATGACAATACTTATTGTATCATGAGATTTGCCTATAGTTACAGCCTATTACTGTATCCAAGTATGTATAAGTAGTGCTGCAGTGCTCGAGTCCAGTCTTGGAATGAATTGATTTTTTAATTTAATGAGATGGGGGAAAGACAATATTAAGGAACACATAATTCATTAAAACTCCAATGATCATGTGGAGTGCTTTTTTTTTATTTATTACTGAAGCTAGAAAAGTTTTGGAAGCTGTGTGGCAGACCACACAACTCAATATCAGAACTATTAATAGGCAGCTCTATAGTAAACTTTATTGGGCATACTGAATTTGCCAGTGTTCATGCTAATACACTGTCTAACAATAAATAACATTAGCTAATGTTATCAAAGTTAATTTTTCTTAATTTAGTTTTCTACATTTTCTGTTCCCATATCAGCGGATTCATGTTTTCCTTGATTTCGACTAGTCATAGTCTTCGACTCGACACAGGTGATCTTGACTAAAGCCCTTACATGTAAGTGATTAGCATGTTTATATATGTTTATAGAAAGTAATACTAATGTTACCCTTTTTGAAACAAAATCCACTACATTCGTAAATGTCAAAATCTGCCATTTCTTCAGTTTAGTTCCTCTATATGAACTGCATGCACTGCACACTGAATGCTGAGTTTTGAAACTTGTTCACAATGTTTACATCCAACATCAAACTCTTATTTGAGGAAAGTGAGGAAGATTCAGTTTCTAGTGATATGGCCCTTCAAGTATATATATATATATATATATATATATATAATCAGTAAGTAATTAAAATGTTTATACATATTTACTCTAAGTAATACATTCATCCAACATCAAAGTACAACAAAGTAATTCATCCAACATCAAACTGTTATTTGAAGAATGTGAGGAATATTTTCAATGATATGAGCACTTCAAGTACATTTATGTTACTGTAAGTAATGCTAATCTTACCCATTCGTCCAAACCCACCACCACCACCTCCACCACCAGCTTTGCAAAGATGAAAAGAAAACAAGAAAACAAGATTAACTGCAGCTTAAACCTTCAGATTCACCTTGTTTCTTTTAATTTGCAACTTAAACCTTTAGCTTATTATTTCAAATCTAATACCATTTCCATGGAGAAAATGTTTGTTATGAGCTGTCCATAAAAAGCAAAAAACTTCTGTGTCTTTAACTATTTTGAAAAACCAACATTAAAAAAAATATATGATATGGGCCCTTCAAGTATGTATATGTAATCAGTAAGTAATTATGACTTTATATAAACTATGTGGGAAAAGGAACAAAATTTTGTTCTATCTTTGAATACTTTTTATGCATATTACTGCTGTCAAGACAAAACCTTTCTTTTCTTTTCTTTTACAGAATTTGAAAACGCCTATTGTCATTTATATTGTGTATAAATGTCATTATAAATGGACCAAAAGAAATGGCCCAAAATAACTTGGGGAAAAAAACAGTCTGGCTCTATTGACTAAAGTACACTAAAAGTAAAGAAAGTTTTTTCCTTCTCTTGTAAAGTTACCATTTTGGAGATTTGAGGTTTTGCTCCAATAAGCAATATATGTCAGATCACAAAGGCAATCTTGACTAAAGCCTCTATATGTAAGCAATTAGCATGTTTATATACGTTTATAAAAAAAGTAATACTAAATGTCACCTTTCTTTTAACAGAATGCACCACATTTGTAAAGGAAGAAGGAAAAAAACATGTATAAGTAATAAGTAACTAATTTGAAAATGCCTGTTGTCCTTTACATTGTGTGCAAATTTCACGATGAATGAACCAAAAGAAACATACCATTAAAAGTACAAACTTACATTAAAAGCACAGTATGCTTTTTCCTTTTCCTGTAAAGTATGCATTTTTCCTTCTCCTGTAAAGTTACTATTTTGAAGATACGAGGTTTTCTTCCGACAACAGCGATAAATTTAATGAACTTGTATGAAAATATTTGTAAGTATACTTAATCTTGCCATTCACTGCTATCTGTTAGAAGTATGTGTGAGTAATACATTTATAGTAAATACTAATCTTACCCATCCTTGCACGTGGACCACCTCCTCCACCACCTTTGTAAAGACAAAAGGAAGAAAGAAGTACGTTTTTTATAACATGCATAAGTAATAAGTAATATATATCCAATGAATGCGTGTATGAATATTTGTACAACTACTCATGCCATTGGCTGCCCCACCTGCCTGCATGACACATATGTATATGAACCGTCAGAATTGGGCAAAACACTGTCAATATCCGTAATTTGTCTATGCTGGACATTGCTCAAAGAAGACCTATAAATAAATCAACAGGTAGCAAACTAAAAATTTAGGGTAAGGCGGAACGCTCCAATTACCCTCAACAGCCTTCACTGTAACAACACTGTTAACTCTAACTGTATCAAAGAGCTATACAAAAAAGATGGTTCTCCAAAGGATTTTTTGGTAAAGAAAAAGGTTCTTTATAGCGCCATGTACACTCAAAGAACCCTTTTCATGATTAAAGTGTTTTTGCATCATTCTTCGGATTGGTGGAGAATGTGCTGCAGATGATTTTTGAAAAAGGTTCTATAGAACATTCAAAAGTGTTTGTCTGTTGTAACAAGCTTAAGACCGTAACAAAAGAAGAACCCTATTGGATGCTATACAGAACCCCTTCCAAAAGTGATCTATACAGAACCATCTACAGCACATTCTCCAACAGTCTGAAGAACGCTTTCATGATGTAAAGGACCCTTTAATGATGCAAAGGGTACTTTAAGTGTTCATGGCTCTAGACAGAACCTTTGAAGCACCATCTTTTTAAATTGTGTATATGATCGAGAGAGGCGCTACAGTCGTGGAGGAGTTTATACTGTTATATGACTGTATATATGATACACTATATGACCAGAAGTATGTGGACACCTGTTACGTGTGCCTTTTGCATTTTTTTCTCTCTCTCCCTCTCTCTCTTTCGTGCTCCCTTGTTAGCTCTCGCTTCTCTCCTCTTTTCTGCACCAGTCGGTCTATCTTTCACCTTATAGGTGGATCAGGGTGTCATTCATCATCCTACAATGCTCGTCACTTACTGGCCAATCAGAGGGCACGTCTGGACCAAGAGAGGAGTGGGACTTCGTGTTCAAAAGCTGCGCAGCGGCATTTGCATGGAAGCCTTCGGCTCGCTTGTTGTTGTGTTCATGCTGTGCTGCTCAATTAGATATCTAGATAGATATTTTACACAACGTCCCAACTTCATTGGAATTGGGTTGTATGTATTGCTGTTGTCATTGTTGTAGGGTTAACTGAGAGATGCCTGTCTACCAAAGCAACGCTCTTGTTTGGACCAGTGTTTTGCTTTTCCTGCTTAAGTTTCAAAACTGGACAATCTGCAATGAAATGACCATGCTTGTGACAGTAGAAACACTCATCAGAAAAATGTGCAGACTGGGATGGTTTAGGCCGTCGTTCAGGCAACACGAGTCTACCTTAGCTGTCTAAATGCGTTAGCATATACTCATCAGCCAAAACTGCTGCTTCAGAAAGAGATGAAACCTTATGCTCATTAAGATAAATGACTACATGCTCAGGCAAACAATTTTTGAACTCTTCTAACAAAATTTGTTCACGCAGTGAAGCAAAGTCAGAGACTTTACATGCAGTGCACCATTTATCCAGTAGGGTCTCTCTGGCAAACTCAACAGAAGTCTGAGACGAGCTTTTCTTATGCGATTGAAATTTTTGTCTGTATGCTGGATCAGACAATGTTGTAGTCATGGGCTGGAGGTTAGGGAACCAGCCTTGTGACCGGAAGGTTGCCGGTTTGATCCCCAGAGGCGACAGCACATGACTGAGGTGTCCTTGAGCAAGACACCTAACCCCCAACTGCTCCCCAGGCCCTGCAGATTGGGCTGCCCACCGCTCCGGGCAGGTGTGCTCACTGCTCCCTAGTGTGTGTGTAAGCTCACTAGAGTGTATGTGGTGTTTCACTTCACGGATGGGTTAAATGCGGAGTTAAAATTTCCCTGTTGTGGGACTAATAAGGGTCACTTAATCTTTATCTCGCGTATAATAGCTTTGTTTTTGCTGATAATGTTTTGGTGGCTTTGAAATTTCTTAGAATACTACTTATCACAAACATGCTTTACATGTTCACTCTTCAGGGTGGGCGTGTTACATGTGAGTGCCTTGTGTGTGTTTTTTCTTTCTCTCTCCCTCTCTCTCTTTCGTGCTCCCTCGTTAGCTCTCGTTTCTCTCCTCTTTTCTGCACCAGTCGGTCTATCTTTCACCTTATAGATGGATCAGGGTGTCATTCATCATCCTACAATGCTTGTCACTTACTGGCCAATCAGAGGGCGCGTCCAGACCAAGAGAGGGGTGGCTCTCTTCCTTCCTTTATATTTACTGATGGGAAGGTGAAGAACATCTCGCTTGTTATTGTGTTCACGCTGTGCTGCTCGATTAGATATCGCTGTT
Source organism: Pygocentrus nattereri (assembly GCF_015220715.1). Classification (NCBI taxonomy): domain Eukaryota; kingdom Metazoa; phylum Chordata; class Actinopteri; order Characiformes; family Serrasalmidae; genus Pygocentrus; species Pygocentrus nattereri. Next base: position 33,390,874 of record NC_051221.1, on the reverse strand, counting down.
GTGTGAAGTCGTTTGCGTCCCAGTTTGCTGTTATATGTATATGTTATCGTTATATGTATTGCTGTTGTCATTGTTAACGGTTGTTGTTACTGTCTCCCCTTTCTCCCCACTGTGTTTGAGCTGGTTTCCTGCTGGGAGGAAGAACAGTTTAGAACATGTGCACACTTACACTGCCACACGCAGGTAGTCTGAGTGTCTAGACACATTAGTTTGGAGGCAGGTATCACCCCCTGTACTTTTGGTCTAGTTTAGCTTAGAGTTGCAGTTAGCTATTTTAATTTTGCTAGTTAGAAAAGGTACGAAAATACAAGCTATTGTAGTTCTTTTGTTATTTTCTTCTCTTTGGTGCCGTCTGTGCTCTCCCCCCAGGCTGGTCCAGTTCTTCAGCGTCCTAGTTTGTTGTCTTGGTGTTTTGTAATTATTTGTGTCCATTGTATACTGTTGTGTATGAACGTGGATGTCCTTGAATTAAATCTCTTTTCTGTATACTCTGGTTTCCTCAATGGTTGGCCATCTCCACCCCCACCTCCTAATTAGTAAGTTCAAGTGTTGAAACCACATATATTGCCAAGATATGTAAAAAAAATCAGGTATGAAAAGTGTGGATGGTGTGGAGGAACAGCAGAGGGCTGCACAGGACTCTGACTACAATCTCACTGAACAGTTGGGGATTAATTGGAAGGTCAATTGTGATTGCCTGACCTCACAAAGCTCCACTGACTGGACACAAATTCCCACTGACACACTCTTACAGAAAGCCTTCCCAGGAGTGTGGAGGCTGTTAAAAATCACAAAAAGTGAATGGAATGGTATTGGTGTGATGGTCAGCCATATAGTGTATATGATAAATGTGCTCATTTGATCATTTGTATATTTTGAAATATACACTCACTACTGCTCTCACTAGATATCTGAATATAAAACTGTGTTCACCCAGTAGAAATGACTTTCATGGTCCGTTAATAAAAACCTGCATTCATATGATGAAAATAAAGGTTATTGAATCTTTGAAAGTAATAAACACATTCTAATGAAGCTTTATTTCTCCACTTATATAGCCATAACAAGAAGCACTGATTTTTAAAAGGCAAATGTCTTTTTAGGGTCAAATTTGAGCAAATAAATCAATATATTAACTTGTGAGCTAAAAAAAGTTTATTTCAAACTAAGTTTTATTCAAAGCTTAAGAAACATAATACTTTAAAGGCAGAGTTATCAAGCTGGTGTATTCAGTGTCTGTTGCGCTTCTCCAAAGGTACACAATCCTTTCTTATTTCACAGTTACGGACAGGCTACCCCACCTACCACGCATTACTACATTATTAGTTAGATACTGCTTTTGCTATGGTTATGCAAAATCTGAATACAAAACAAATAAGAGATATCCATACTTTTCTTAGGACTGAATCATATTAAGAAAATTCCACTTTCAGTAACTTACCAGTTTGGCGAGCCAAAGAATATAACATTGCCTTCTTTTGCATCAACCCTGAACACAAGCACACAAAAACAGGACATGGTGTTTTTGTGCCTAAGACAATACCACAATAGGAAGTTTAGTATAAAGCAAAACTAACCTACTGTAGGCACTCTCCTCCTTAGCAGTGGTCCTTTCACAGCCTCTCCACTGCCCTTAAAAACGGCAATGAAGGCTGTGTGTGAGCTGCTCAAACCAGCCTGCAGACTGAGCTCCACCACTCTGGCCTTTAAAGCCTCTTTCTCAGCTCCCTCATTCTGCTCATCCTGTTCCAGAGAGCGGATCAAAGAGCGAGCAGCCAGTCTGTGGATGGACAGTCTGAACAGACAGTGTATAAGCTGTGTGAGGGTGATGAAGCCAACTGAGTTCATAGCTGGCCTGCCTAATGTAACTACACAAATTAGTTCTTGTTACAGCCATCAGTATCAAGTTATCAAATCTAGTTAGCAAATGTAGTCTTCTTGAGTAAGGGTGGGTACTCTCACAACTTATAAAAAAGAAACAGAAATAGTACAACTAATGAACATTCAGCTGATATTTATGGACAGTGTTCATGAAAATTCCTTGCCTGTGCACAGTTCATCCTAAAGTTAGACTAAGCCCACCTGCATAGCATGTTGTAGTCATCTGCATTAAAATTTCATAATAACCAATTTAAGAAGATGAAGCTGTTCTACTGAGAGAACCAAGAACAGTGGAGATTACAGATTGTACATGTAACTGAATGTTACCCTGTATTCTCAGCAGGCTTGAGGCAGTAGCTGAGTGTGTTGGTGACTTCTTGATCAGCTAGACGGTACTTTACTGTTACAGTCCCCTCAGAGTCTGAGCTCTGACTCTACAGGTAGAGGAAGAAATGCATAAAGCAATAACATATACACATATAACAAAACCTTATATCTCCATTTTTGTCATCTGTCAGTTTTGGACCATTTGAAAATGTTTATTTCTCTTTAATTTATGTGTAAATTTCATGATGAATGTATCAAAAGAAATGGCTGAAATCAACAAAACAAAAAAATGTCTTGTTCCATTGACTTGCATTAAACGTAAAGTATGTTTCACCTTCTCCTCTACAGCTCTCATATTGGAGATATGAGTTTTTGTGTATATATATTATTGATTTTGGAGTGATGCACCCATTTGACATAGTACAAGAGATCCCTCAATGTGACAGAATCCATAATTTTTCATGTCTTACTTAAATTATTATGTAATCCCTGCAATCCTGTGTCCTAATGGGTGAAAGGGATATATTTTGTAAACTGTATACTGAGATGTTAGAAACTTTAACACCTTTCGGTTTTGCTGATAGGAGCACAAGCTGGATTACCAGTGTTCACTAAATTGAAAACTAGGTCTAGTGCCAGTAAACAGATTCTGCCACTGACTGCTGCCAGCCAGCAAGTTGCTCTACTTGTCTTAAACAGTAGTAACCAAAAATCAATGAATTAACTGTGGAATGTATGTGTCAGACACTGAATTCAGTAAATGTCAGTTTGATAAAAGCTCTCACCTCTCCTTTCAACTGAGTGTAAATCACTGCCTTTTCACCAGAGAAGACTGTGTTAATAGGTGGGCTCAGGCGTGTAGTGGACATGCCCACTGGGACCGTCCACTCTTCATTAATATCAACCACAGCTGGCTGCAGAGCATAGCGGAGGGACTGCATTACCTAGAAAGAAGAAAGAAGGCAAGAATGTGTTAAATAAAAAAGGTGTTTAATGAGTATGCAGTGTGGAGCAGACAGGACAGAGCATGAATAACACCTTTAAAGGGTCATACATCTTTTTCTGATAATTAAATGCTCTACATAATGGAAATGACTACTTAACTGGAAAATATCCCAATCTAGTTATTATGCGACATCCATGACTAAAGCCTACAGTTTTTAAATTCCTAACAGATTGAAAAACTGAGTATCTTACACTATCTGAATGCTTCCTGCAGATTTGTTTGGCAATACTGGGGATAAGACACTAAGCTATTTGAATCACACTCTACACAGCTTATATATTACTGCTAACCCTACTTGGATTTCTACCAACACAAACATCTTCCTGTTACTAGAGAAGCAGATAAACACAGTTTGCACTGAAACAGTACATAAACAACATGACTGATCAGTTTGGCAGTTTGAGTTTTAGATGTACACGCACTCAACTGGTTTTTACCTCTGTGTTTGCTTAGCCCCTTTATCTTGCTATGTGACCCTTTGTGTGTCGATGTGCTCTGTACTGCTAGTTTGTATGCTGTCTCATTAAAAATTTTTGTTTTAGTTTGCTTCAATCAATTGGTTTTCTTTATTCTTTTGTTTATTTTACCTTTTAAATGAGTGTATCTGCTCTGCTTGTTTCTGCACTGTTAAATCTGACAGCAATAAAAAACTAGCACTTGCCTCCAGCCTCTTCACCTACTACCTTACAGGTTCCCATTTAGTATGACCCAAAACTTAAGACAAAAGTAAATGAAATAACACATGGCAGAATGTCTATGACATAGCCAATGCTCCTAGACAAAAGCTCCCCTTAAGGCGCTGGTGAAGGAAAAGGGGAATTCCACAATGTGTGTATTGTCAGTTCTTTAAAAGCACTGCATTTTCTTTATTTGTTTACAGTAATTACTTCTTCTGCGCTATCAGGTTTCAATAACTGTTGTGGAGATCTATTTAGATTGAGTAGCTGACCTGTATGCACTACTAGATTACACTCACAGTTAGCGTTTGATATACTCCAACTGGTCTGAAATTCAATCAAGAGGCAAAAAAAAAAAAATAGTTTGTGCCTTTTAAACACTATTTGAATTATTGTCCCAACAGTCAACTCTGACTGACCCAAAATCTGCAGACTAGCACCAACCAGCACAGACTCAGGATATCAGGATAAAAGTGTTTAGTGCAATCCTGGCTTAAGTATAAACAATTTAATTTGTATATATGTTGCTGCAAGTAAATTAAATCAGGTCAAATCATTAAGGACCAATGTTGATGTTATTAAGGTAAAAAATTGTAATTATTTGGTGCTACCAGATTGTATAAATTCCTATGGTTTCTATTAGCATTTTTACAATTTGACCATATTGCCCCCAGCTTTACTTTTGGCTGCATGCGCTCAGTGCCTGTGATAAACTGGGCGTGACCACATCCCTCCTGAGCCATTCCTCTGATGAGTGCGGTGCTCGCACCTTCACCTATCCCAAACGTGAAGCACCTGTTGTGAAACAAAGCAACATCAGTCACTATATCTGCATTATATACATGAACACTTAAATCCTTCATATATTATACCCCTAAAGAGAATTTGACCAAACAGTACATGACTTGAATGGCCTGGAAAAACATAAGCCTAGATCATATCACATAACCATCTATTCTCACTCCAGATAGTTTACTTTACTCAATAATAGTGAAATAATGATCATGTACTGATGGATTTACTAATGTAATCAAATATTTATACCTCTAAAGAGAGTTCTGCTGACTGAATAGTTAAACAGCCACATTCTACAAGCTGATTCATACTTTGGAAAGTCACACATAAACATATCTATGTCAGGACACAGAGGATTGGTTTATGGGTATAGCTTGCAGAGGCTTTTTTGTTTATATTGCCTGTATTGTTTGTTTAAAATGATAAAAGGCTGCCATGGGGCTCAGAACTGGCCTATAACTCTGCACACATTTTTCCTCTTTGCTGTTTTTATTTTTAGTGGCTAGCAGTTGTGGAAAAAAGTGATTTGGCTCACAGTAAAGAAAATGTATTACTGTAAAAATACAAACTTCACTCTAAAACAATCATGCATGGGTTTTTACTATCTTCAATTTATTAGAAACTTTTTATTATTTCTATTATTAACTGTTGAAGCCCTGTAATCTAGAGGTGATACAGCCTGTTTCAGCATCCCCATCTCCCATATTCCTTTCTTTCGTTTGAGTTAGAGTAAGCTGTCTTACAGTACACACATTCACATCATATTCTCATATGATCGGAGAGACCTGTAGATTTATAGATGTATAATTGGCATTCTGTATTATTATATGTATTATGTCTATATGTTATATTTTAAACATTTAGCATTTCGATTGCTCAATGCAGACATTTTGCATCCAGTGAACATACATATTTAATAAATGATCTAGTCTTGAGTAGCACCAACACATGCCTGTGGAAATCAGCATTGTCTCTCACGAGAGAAAGAACTTGTCTGGTGTTCTTCACCTCCCCATCAGTAAATATGAACAGCTGCAGAGAAAGAAGAAACTTACACTGACAAAAAAATGCATGCATATTAATGCCAATCCTGACATCCACATATTCTCTTATATCTGGCTCTCTGTATTTACAGAGTGGGTTTTATTTTACTTTTCTTGTTTTCATTTATTTACATTGCAGTTGTTTCACTTATTTCTCATTACATCCTTGATGTGTGATTATTAAGCCTCGCTTACCTCTGTAAATATTCAGTGATTACAGACTGAGCCAACCTGATAAAGCCACAAGAATTACTTAGCAGTTATGTAACAAGGTCGATGATGTAATCACTGACAGCTACACATGACTGGTCATGAGTGTATACTGTCTACTGCTTGTGTCTCCTGCTTAATTATTAGAAGATGTACAAATAGCTGCAGGTACAAAAGCCTGTATGTTAGAACGGTTGTTATTCCTGTATCTCAGTCTCCTTATTCTCCTTCAAGGTGATGCATCTTTTTTTGTGGATTTTTGGCATTGTAATATCAGACTGGGACTTGACGTCAATTGTGCCTGACATTTGCAGTGCCACAAGATTACAGTTAGGAGACAGGAACAAATGTTAATGACTACTGTTGTAGTACTCAGGGTTGGGATAGCTACTGAAAAATGAGTAGTTAGCTACTTTGTAGCTACTTTCTCCAAATTTGTAGCTAGCTACAATTTTGCTACTTTTCCAGAAAGAGTAGTGGCTACTTTTTAGCTACTTTCAAAGCACGATTGTCAGAATGTTTGTGAATCTCCACCTGACACACCAAACAGGCCAAACTGATAGTGTGAACAAGACACTGCATTTCATGATGTGCCAGACAGAAACATAAAAATGAAAAGCTGCAGATATACAAGAAGATCACAGAAAAGTGTAACCAACAATCAAACTTACACACCCAAAGATGTGATATATAACAAACATTTTGACTAAAGGCAAAGTCAATCATTCCAGGTTTTTCCTAACAAAAATCAACAAAAATAACAAAATACAAACCAGATAATTTTGTGCAAAGTGTTGTCTACTGTTGAAATAAAACTGCTCCAATTTAAACATTTCAGCAAAACAGACTGATCAGGCATAACAATATGATAACATCCTTTTTTCTACACTCATTGTCCATTTTATCAGCTCCACTTACTATAAAGGTGTATTTCTACGGTTACAGATTGTAGTCCATCTGCTTCTCTGCATACTTTGTTAGCCCCCTGCTCTTCAGTGTTCAGGACCCCCATGGACCCTCACAGGGCAGGTCCTATTTGCCTGGTGGATCATTCTCAGCACTGCAGTAACACTGATGTGATGGTGGTATTTAAGTGTGTGTTGTACTGGTCTGAATGGATCAGACACAGCAGGGCAGCTGGAATTTTTAAACACCTCAGTGTCCCGTGGGCAGCATCCTGTGACCACTAATGAAGGACCAGACAATGACTAGCTCATACTGTACAGCAAGAGATGAGCTGTCGTCTCTGACTTTACATCTACAATGTGAACTGACAAGGTAAGAGTGATCCACTCATACCAGCACAACACACACTTACATACCACCACGTCAGTGTTACTACAGTGCTGAGAATGATCCACCACCCAAATAGGACCTGCTCTATGAGGGTTCATGGGGGTCCTGACCACTGAAGAACAGGGTAAATGAGGCTAACAAAGTATGCAGAGAAACAGATGGACTACAGTCTGTAATTGTAGAACTACAAAATGCACCTATATAGAAGGTGGAGCTGATAAAATGGACAATGAGCATAAAAACAAAGAATGTTATGCCTGATCGGTGGCATATTTACATACTTTAATATTATTTAATTGTAGTTAAATGCTCCAAAAATGTCTGTGGCATGTTAGATCACAATTTATTGACAGTGGCATTTCCACAGCACTTTAAACAACTTGGTGCCAGTGACAGTGGTGAGCAACACCACCAACAACTCTAACAATTAGTGTGGTTCAGCCCTAAACAAGAGCCTTCCCCACATGAAAATGTTCCATTTAGCTCATCTTAACCAGGCTCTGAATGGTAAAAAAAAATAGTTCTCTTATCTTTTCATTTTTGAGGTCAAATAAGGGGTTGTATGCTAGATATGTTATTCTTATACAGTATGTGTTGTATTGAATGAATCAGAACACACTCTAAATGTAGGTATGTCAACAAAAACTCAGTTGCAAGCTTCAATTTCTTATTATGCTGAATGGAACTTTTTTGTTAATGTTTTGCAAAGCATGTCTGACCTTGCAATAGCTGTGAACAATCATTTTTGGGTGGAACACAAGCAGAAATACACACCCAAAACCAAGTGCAGTTAATTGTCATTGGTGACAAATATATAATTAGCTCTTATCAACATCTGTGTGGCACAGATAAAAAGTCTGCTGATCAGGTAAGTGTCCTCATGAAGACTGTAAGCTGGACTGAAATGATGGCACACAGCTGGAAAGTGTCAGGTGAGATGATGTTACCTGTCTGGGGTGGTTAGGGATGCACTGCTGACTATAGATGTGTGCCAGAGGCAGCACAATCGCAGTGCCACCCATGTCTGGTTCCATCTTCTTTACTCTCTTCACAGCCTGGTCCACTGTCTCCTGAGTATATTCCACACTCTTCCTGAAGACAGCAAACACACAAACACAAGTCCTGAATGTTAAACAAGTCCTGAATCACCTCCTGTCTGAAAGTGGCTCATTCATGAACTTAGACTATGATATAAATTCACTCACGGAAAGTAGGGCTCATAGTGTGATCCAAAGCCATAGATATTGAAGTAACATCCCAGAGGGAGACTCTTCAACAGTAGGAGCAGAGTGTCCTAAAAATATCAAAGACTATTAATAAATGTTGTTCAACCTAAATGTACTTTAATTCTCATTAAAAAATGTAGTCAGTTTAGTGTTGAGTCTTACCCTGGCACTGTCAATGCGTCTCTGTGCATCTTTTTCTCCATGCAACGCGCAGCTCATACTAGTAGATCTGTCTACTACGAACACAAACTCACCGCAAAATGCAAATGACATCAGTGCTTCAGTGAACTCTAAATTTAGCATGACCACAGGGTCTCCCATGAGAGTTCCTACAGGAAGGAGAAATAAGAGAAGGTGCAGTGGAAAGAAAGCAAAAAAAGACAAAAGCAAAAAACAGAAAGAAAACGTGTTTAGTAACTCCAATAAATGACAGTAACTGTTGCCATGACTACAATACTTTTCTAGGCTGCTTTACTTTTAGACTACAATAACTCATTTGCAAACAAGTAATAAGAGCCACTATCCAACATCATAATCAATGCACAACTGATTACTGTTCTCAACAGAATGTTCAAAACGTTCAGCCCCTTTCAGATATATAAAATAGATCGGGTACAGTTTGAGTATTTATACCCCACTCAGGAACAATCTGCGATTTACACATTAAATGTGGCTCTGACAAATGATTAAATTAAAGGACGCAAAATAATTCTTTCATATCTACGCATTTACAGGTAAATTTTTTTTTGGGGGGGGGGGGGGGGGGGGGGGGGGGGGGTTTGTTGTGTAACATCTGGGAAGTATACTCATGCTGTTCACTTAAATCAACTGGAATTCTGTGTTTAGTGTTTACCTGGCTGTGCTGTGGGCTCTCCTGCCTCCACTATAGCAGTGGGCTGGTGCACGTTCTGATAATATAGGAACAGCTCAACATCTCTGTCAAACATATGACCTGCAGACAGACTCACCTACATGCACACACATACACAGAGAGACAGACAGACACACACACACACACATACACAAGCATAAGGATTTCATATTTGCCATAGAAAGAGTTGTATAAATAAGACTACTTCAATCTGAAACATCTGCACCTTTTTAGTTCTGAGAAGATAAACATTTATCATACATTTAAACGTATGATATCTATTACTTCTCCTCTGCTCATGTACATTCTTTCTTTTAAAACACACTCATACTTTTGCATTCATGTGGTCTGCACTGAGGAACACCAGAGGCTCAAGAGGACATCTGGACTCTACTTTAGTGATTGGGTTGGGAGAGCTCACATGGGCAATGAGAGAGAGAGAGTAGGGAACACCTGCTGGTGATGATATTATCTCCGACACTATACCACCACCTGTACCTGAGATAAAAACAGAGGAAACAGAGATTATTTACATGTTTGTTCCTTATACTGAGTTATCTAGTGCAATGTGACATGATGTATATTACTATAAACAGCAATGTGCAAAAGTCAGATACTGTCTTTCATTTATTAATGTCCAATCAAAATGTTGCATTATGTACGTTATTCATTTTTTAGTTGATATTGTGATTACCCATACAATGACCCATTATGAAGAGGAAATTTAAAGGAAAATAAATTAAGAAAAATTCAAAAAATGATTAAAAGATTTCGAGGAAATAAGACTCCCAACAACCATGCAAGACCTGGTACACCACCAAAACTGTCACCATTATCTGATTTCATCTTTAGTGGATAAAAGAAAATCAAGCTCCACTCTTGCTTGAAACTTGAAAAAAATCCACAGGTGTTTCTGTCCATCCCTGCACTGTGAGAAGATGACTCAGCATCAGTCTAACATTTCCCAGACAACTTTTGTCAAAGGCTTGGGTGAAGTTCATATTTAGTTGCAAGTTTATTATAGCCTGCCCACTGATAACAGACTTTGGCTGTTTTTCCCCTGCTTTATTTTGTGCCGATACAGTCATGTTCACATTCTAAACTTGGTGCTGAACCATATTCAGGTCTGGATGATAATTTCAGACCAAGGCTGTAATGTGTAACAGGCCAGGTGTCATGTTGTTCAGGTTGGTGTGTTTGGTTCATCATGGAAAGATGTGTCTTTCAGTGAGCTGAAGCAGTTGTGTGGCACCTGGTGGTGTGTAACGGGGGTTCAGCACTGCAGGCAGGCAGAAGCGCAGGGCATGGTCAGCCTGCACAGAGAGCTCAATGATGTACACGAAGGTGACAGCAGCACTCTGGCCAGGAGGCAGACTCCCCACACTCAGCCTGAACACATCCGCACTCTCTTCACTTTCCTCCAGCAGAAAGGCCTGATCTCCTGAAGCAATCGCATCATCATACTCCTCCCGCGCCTGAAGTACAGACAAAATAATACAATCTGGAGCTCTACAGGTTCATTTTCCTTTCCAGAGAAGTAGCTTAGCAGAAATTAATTTATTTCCTATTCATTACAAGTATCTTTCAGTACTCAACAACAAGTGAAACAAGGTGTAAATCATATTAATGTAAAGAAAAGCACTAACAGAAGACATGCTTAGATTTAAGGCTTAAAAAGGTGCTCATCTGGTGACTCTGTTCCTCTTTCTCACCTTCTCTTTCTCCTGCACCTTCGCCACTATCTCCTTGTCTGCTATCTTGGCACTGAAGTGGCAGAGAGCAGCTTCTGCAGGCATGGGGAAGACAAACAGGGCCTCCAGGGGGCGCTCTTCTTCATTTACATACTGCAGAGTGGAGCTCACTGTAGCTACATGACTTTTAACCTGCAAATCTACCTCTATGCTCTTCAGAGGAACTGAAAAAGGAACAAAAAAGGAGGGACTTAGTCAGCTGGTTGGTTATTCCACAAAAAATACTGAACAGAAGAAGTGTCAGTGCTTACACCTACAACCTAGAATAAAATCTTTAAAACGGTCACTGTCATTAGGGTCGTCACCTAGGGGGACTGCAGCAAGATGAGAAATTACTTTGACTTTTTTTTTATTAACATACAAGCAGCACATCTAGGTAGAAATATCTTTGGCTAACACAGCATTCTGAAAACCTGATTTTATGTAGGGGACATGTACATTATGTCCCTACACTGTGCAGCCACGGAGATTTGTGTGACAAATTTAAGCTGATGAAATGGTGAGCTCAAGCAGCGGAGAGCAGGACAGATGTTGAAAATATGAGTCGGGAGAAAAAAGAAAAGGAACAGAGACTAAATTAATGCTGATCTAAGAGGTTATTTCAATAAATTAAATATAAAGACAATGAAGATGAAACATTGAAGATTGGAGCTGGTTTAGCTATGAGAGGTGTTAATGAGGTTTATATTTTCCCTAAAAATGATTAAAACAGACAATGCTCTAGTGAACTGTATAGCAGGACACTGACAAATGGGGTTAAAAGGTCAAAAGAAGCATTGAAATTGCAAATCAAATTTTACTGACAATATCTGTGATGGTGATCGAAGCTTTCCTAAATTTACACTAATAAACTAAGAAATATCTGGGGTCATCCATGTGTCAGGAGAGAGTATATGGACTCATCATGTTTTCCATAGAGATACTACAAAGATCGCCCTCCTCAGACACAACTACTTTAATAAACACAACTACAACTATCCCACAAAACAACACCATCAATCCTTTTTAACTGGGAGCGTGGCACTCTCCAAGAGCCACTTTGCATGGCCACAACTCCTAAGTTTCCATTCAGTGCAGGGCCCTTGGCGCACACCACAATACACTCCTGATTGATGAGGGTGACTTTTAAATGTGATGCTGAATTATAAATTTAGCTATTTTAATGATGCTGTGTAAAAAAACTAATTCATTACTTCTAAAAGTTTTTTTTCCTCAATTAAAAAGCCTTTTTAGCCAAAGAAATGAGAGGTTTCGTAATCAGGGTTGGGTGGTAACAGCACTATGTAATAAGCACACAAAAACTTTATTGCTTTATGGTTATAACAAAAAAAACTAATCAGGTGACAGATACATTATAAAAACAGAGTGACTAACAGCAGGATTCAAACAACATGCGCATAAACTTGTCAGCTTTTATCAAATTTAAATGATGTGTCACACAAATTATGTAGAAGTGTTTTTAATTTGGGGAAGAAGAGGTGGGCAAAGGTCCTGCTGCCAGGAGAGATTTTTTAAATACCCCCCCCCCCCCCCCCACACACACACACACTTTTTTTAATTTATGGGCGGAATAAAAGCTGCCAATCTTTTATTCAGCCAACCTACAGAATTTTTGCAAGTATTTTATTTTTATTAGCAGAACTGAAATCTGCAGCATTTCCCTGAAGATATCTGAGCTGTTCATCATTTACCCTGATCTCCATATTACCAGAATCTAAATATTAATCTAAATATGAATCTGTTTAGATTATTAGATCTTAAGTTTTCATAACAGTGCCTTTTTACACTCGTAGCACGTCATTTCTGCAAACTGCTGACATGTTAGGGAGCATCTACATTTATGATGATCAAAGTCCGAGCATGACCCACCAACAGGAAACCGTAAGAGCCAGTACAGCGTTTTAGCAGACAGAACGCACATGATGACCAGTTATTTTTTAAAATGACCTCTATTTCTGATTATCGTTAATGAGGGATCTCAAAGTAAGATGTATACCTTAATGATCTTTTGACTTTGACATGCTAACAACTAAGGCCAGTAAGGAAAAGTCCCAGGACAGCAGTACAGTTTTAACTACACTGCATTTGCATGTTAAATGAACTCGGTCACTATACAGCGATTACTCGTTTCCCTGAGTTTTAGTCTCAAAGCTTTTAGTCCCTATTTTTTATTTCCCTGTTAAAATCACTCAGTTCTTTTCTTGCCTTGATTTCTGAAATGATCACCCTTTTCACTGTGCGTATACTTGCCTAATCTCGACCAGGTTTACACTACAAATCTGTCACCTGTTCAAAATATTTCGACATATATTGCTCCTCGTAGCTTTGGTCATTTTGCTAAATGTGAGATCAGTGACCACTTCTGTGAGACCACTTTTTATTATCTTCTTGTACAGTGTCATGTTCGATACTTGGCTTGTGTTCGACTAAATTCTTTTTGGAAAAGTCTTGTTGAAATGATTTTTGTCTTTTCTTCGTTTAATTATTTCCATAATTATGTTATGGGAAGTAATTCGATTACGTTGCTTTAATACAGTAATCCCTCGGACCAGGTTACCATTACAAATTTTTAACAGGTTATCAGTCATTTGTAAGGGACCCCATTTTAAAGTAACCCTCCCAGCCTCGTTCATAACTTACTTGGTTCATTTGTGACGGACACTAAGCCGCAGTTCGCCATCTTTTTCAGCTTCCTGCAACACCAAACACAGGTTAGAGCACAGTTAGCTTTCAGAGGAGAGTCAGACTATTTAGTGAACTATGAACAGAAAACCAGACCTTACTGTCAGTCAGTGACCTCGAAAACCGAACAAGTGAAGTGAAAGTGAATTTACCTTTAGCTGCAGCGGAGCTAAATTAAAGCTGTGTTAAGTCTAATTCAGCGTCGTAGCGTCGTAGCGTTACTCACTCCCAGCGCAGTGAGGCAGCAGCTCATTTACTCAGATGAGCTCCGGCTGTAACAGTAGATTCATGTAGGGCTGCGAAACCCCGCCCCCTCCAATTAATACACGGTTCATGACTTAAGCTCTATACTAATTTCCATTGTTTCAGGCTGACATGCAGAGTTGAATTGATTTAGTAAATTAAATTGTACCAAGATTTAACTGCATTTTACTAAATTATCATTTTTACCTGTTAATATTGTTTTTTGCCTTTTGTCATATATTTTATTTAAATGTCTGTTCAAGACATTCAACATCTTTATCAAAACAGAGAAGCATTGACATTTCATTTTATATACAGTGCAGTTTTAGTGATCACTGTAGGGAGGAAAAAAACTACGTCTTTTCCTCTAATGTCCAAAATCCTCAGCTGTTTTAATTTACATTCAGTCTTTACTGCATATTGTTTTTCTCCATATGTTCATGCTTTTTGCTGGAACAGCAATCGGGTTGTTCTAGAATGATCAAGTTCCTGATCCTCGTTGTTGAAATGTGTGCTTCAGTACATCTAAACAAACCAAACATCACCAAGCAGCCACTGGTTTTTGAGCTTTTCTTAGTTTTTTTGGTAGCTGCTCTAAGCTCGAGCTTCATGTGTCTGCGGTGTAGCGTAGGTGATGGCTCTGACTTCAGTACGGGTGGAATCTGCCTCAGTGCAGATTCCTCAGACTGGCCCTGGAGTGGAATTAAAGCTGTGTGTCTAATTTAAATTAGGATAGGTCAAATTGTTCCCTTTACAGTGACTTAGCAGCTCATTGTCTGAGATGTAATTACAGTAATAAGCGTTTTACATCTCTCAGTTCATTTTTCTGAAAATATGTTTCTCCAATTACCCGTCTGTATATCAGCACAGAGGACACACGTTTGAAAGTTAGTGACTGGGCAGCTGTTATACTGTCATGCTACAATGGTATTTCTGAGTATGATTAGTGAAATAACATTTAACTCTATTACATGCATAAGTGCTCTGGTCCAAAGACATGCAGTCAGACTGATTGGACATGCTAAACTAAATTTAAAGTGTGAAAGTCTGGGTGAATGTATGTGTCTCTCTGGGCATCTGCCCTGTGATGGACTGGCGACCTGTCCAGGGTGTTTCCTGACTTCCACCCAATGATCATTGGGATAGGCTCCACCTGCACCCCACGACCCAGTAGGATAAGTGGCTTAGAAAATGTATGTGTGTGCGTGTGTGTGTGTGTGTGTGTGTGTGTACATGCACAAAGCTATAGATGAGTGTTTATCATGATCAGATATTATACAATTAAACAACTAGCTAGACTGTGTATAGCCTATTATTATTTATTTTATTTTTATTTTACTATTTTGTTTGAAAGCAAAATATACAGTTTTTTTCTATGAACATGGCTTACAAAAGTAGCTCGAACAGTAACATTAACGTTTATTAGTTGTAAACTTAAATGTTTAATTTATTATTTGACAAACTAGCCTGCTACAAATATAAAACGATAACAAAACTTGGAGTTTAGGAACATTCTCGAGTAGGATCATTACTTAATAAAATGCTGATATTATACCAAATGATTTTTTTTTGGCAATATAATGACAAACAACACAAGTGATAGTGTTTTAAGTAAATAAAGTGCTGGTTGTAAGACCATCTGAAGCTGTTTGCAGTGGGCAGAAAATCTCTAGCTAAAGAACGGATGAAGTTTAGAGCCCAAAATCCTCTTCTTTAACCTGGCAGTCCTGCGGGTCATTACCGACACAAACACTCTCAGAAAGACTGAGCACTGAAACACACACACACACACACACACACACACACACACACACACACACACACACACACACACACACACACACACACGCACAAATCATCATCATCATCACTGCAGTAAAAGAGACCTAATAATGGAACTTATTGTTTTTGTTAATGCAACAAACATTTTAGTTTAGAGCATTGTACACATTTTGTGTAAAGTGTAACTGTTTTGGGTTTTGATCAGTGATTTCTGGTGAGAATGGAGAGTTTACCTTTCTGGTTGTGGATCCACGTCACTGCCTTCATGGCCACAAACTGCCTCTCAACCTGTGCGTCAATCAGTGGTGGACGAAGTACACAGGATGTACTTGAGTTAAAATAAAGATACCCAAGGTAAAATATTGCTCCAGTAAAAGTGGACGTCCTTACTGTGGAACTGGCCTTAGTCTGTCACTGTCTCTTAAAATTATCATAAGAACAAAACACTGAAGCCAGACAGTTTCCATTATGTAGTAACTTTTTAGGAAATAACTTTTTCAGTTAAATGTTTCAGTTTAAGATTTATTTGCAACTTCATTACAAGTGTAAGTTTAATAAAAACTTGCTTTAAACACAGGTTTACAAATTAGTTTTATTGGAGAACAGAAGCCATAGATGAAATGTCTGTGTTGGCTGTTGTTTGAGACTGAGCCGCAGTCACCGTGTGGTTTAGACATGAGCGCCCTCTGGTGACACCGACACACCTACACAAAAACCTCTGTGCTCACCTAACATGCAGACTGATGTGAGTCATGCATGAATGTTCAATTCTGTGCAGAAATATCAGCATAGATATGGAGAAAATATGACAGAAGACACTGCACACACAACGTTCCAGCATGGAAACACTGCTTGTGGAGATGATATATGACCATTTCAGTCACAAATCATCTCCACGCCATCACCTTCTCAGAAAATGCTATTTTTTTTGTATTTTCCAGACTTTAATGGGCACACATTTCTTGTATTTTTCCTGAGATGCACTTATGACATTTGTGTGGGTTAATGTTCCAAAAATAACCTTAATCGATTTTTCCAACATTTTCCAACATTATTTTATCTTACAACCCAACGGGCTGCTATTTGTTACTGTTGCTTTAAAACAAACATAGTTAAACGGTCTCTGTTCTGATTGACTGTCCTGGATTGCGCCTCATTCAGAAAGCAGTCCAGGCTCAAATGCTCATTGTAATTTCAGTGTAAAGAAGGGGAGCTGCTGAAAAAAGAAGAATTCAAAACAGTCTGTATTTGCTGCTTCATTTCCATATATGGAATGCATAGACTAGCGAGTTAATGGTACAATTTGAAACTTTATCAGTGTTTACACTCTGCACCAACCTCCTTTATTTAAAAAAAAGTGAAAAAATTCAGTTTGTCATGATATGGACTCTTTATGTCTTGGCCAAACTCAAGAACCTTCCCATAGACAGATAAAAGCACACTGTGGATAGAGAGTACAGACTCTGAGCGGACAGTAGTGCTCCTCTACTCTCAGCCAGTCATGGAGGATCTATGGATTACTGGTGGTAAATGAACTGACAGCCATGTGACAAAAGGGAATTTAAGATTATGGGTTCTACTAAATATGCTTGATGTTTAATTGGATTACTATGGTCTTAATGACACTTGGCCTTATGGACTGTTTTCATTGTTAGAAACAATGCACACAAACACACAAGCGAAATGTGGGTCTCAGCTTTCAGAAATATTTAATTTAATCACCATATCTGCATGCATTCATATTATAGGATCAGTATACTTCAATGATAAGACAACAAATAATTAAAATGGTCATGAAAAGGGAGACAAAACAAAAGGACAGTGTGAATACAAGTAAGAAATGATCAAGTAAGCTATTTCATACTTAAGAGCACACCAGCGTTGGGCTACATAGATGATGAAAGTGAAAAAGGAGATAGAAAACTGATTTCCTTCGTTTGTTGTTTTCATTACCTGAATAATGAAATACCAAAGATTACAAAGAGGAAAAAAAGGTTTCATAAATGAGGTTTATGTTCATTATACAAACACACAAATCCAGTGTGATTATTATTAATGAAGAGTAACGCATAAAAAGAAAGAGTGAGTGATGTAATGAATATTGATTACTACAGAACTTATACAATAAAATCACACTGCATTCCTCCCAGAGCATTAAAAAGCAGTTCAGTGAATACAAGTCATTAGAAATATAATATTATTTACAGTGCATAGTGTGGAGCTGCCCAATGCATTTTCCAGTAAGAGCCACTGGACAATGTAGGCTGCTTCTACTTAAAGCAGGCGAAACAACAACAATAATCTCCACTTCTCTCACATTTCATTTCATCCACTTCATTTACACTCTCTCTTTATTCCTTGGTTCAGCTGAAAATGAGCAAGATTTATTTCAGACATTTTCAATCTATTGGTCTAGTACAGAACATGGATGAACATTTAAACCTAAACTCATCACAGATTCATAGTTTGATTTCACTGTGGTCGTTCAATAAACATAAAATCAGAAAAACATAACCATCAAACTTATTGCATGCTTCTCCTTCCATAGTCTCTTATGGCTTATTTTACTGCTTTTCAGTATTGCATACATATATTGAACCTGTATTAATCATGTTATTTTTACATTAATGTGGACAGTATACATGTAAAAAGAATACAAACCTGACAGTAAAGTACTATGATCTAGATAAAAATTGTGCTGCATTGCAGAAACGTTTCTATGTGTACTACATAAATGATTTTCCCCTGGAAAACACAGGTCTAATGAAGCATGAAAAATATGAACCATATGTAAAAAAAGAAGAAAAGAAATACAGGGAAGATGTGATTATGGTAGGTATTCATAATTCATAAACCTGTAAAAATATAATAGACAATCTATATACATTTGGATGGAGAAAAATAACCTGTTAGGACATGAAGTTTCAATTAAATGCCATTCTGATCAATAGTTGCACAGGTGACATGTTTCTTTAAACAAAGAAATAATTGTCATTAAAGCATTTTTAATATGGCATTATAATCCAGTGTTTCTGAGACAGTCAGTGTAAGACTTTAAGTGTGACTACTAGTTCTTCCAGTGTATTCCTGCAGTGAGTTCCAGTTTCCTAAATCCAGTGATTTTTCATTAAGGTCCAGTGGTTGTCTTTTTGAGATGCTATAATACTATGGCTTCAGTGGCTCAGACCTACCTTAATAATATTAATAACAATAGAAACACCACAAAAGGCTTTTAATGTCTCCTTTACATTGCAATTCAGGTCATTAGATGACTGTTTCCAGTTGTAAGTTCAATTAGGTTTTCTTTACACTGAATGCATAAGTGGGCAGACGACTCCTCACTACCAAATGTGTGAGTCTGACAGTGTCCCTGCACATCAGAGACAGACAAAAAAACTCCACCCAGTCCTTTGTGCTCTTATTGGGCATAGAAAACCATTTAAAAAGAAAGCGATAAATCGTGTTCTGAAACAACAGTTGAAGTGACCCCATAGCAACATTGTTAAAATGTCACTTCAACATTGTACTGTATTTTTTATGCAATACTTAATACACACACACACACACACACACACACACATACACACACACACGCACACACACACATCTTCTAAGCCGCTTCTGCTTCTGGGTTGCATACTTAATACAGTACTATGCAAAAAAATCTTAAACCACCTTCATTTCTTTAATTTCCAGTCAAAATCACTATTAAGCACAAGTTATTATTTTCAAGAGACATTTCTGAGGAGATTAGATATAAGATAATCCATAAGGAAAAGGAAGTCAATAGAACAGACATATACAAAATAATCTCGCCGGCCACTTTATTAGGTACACCTTGCTTGTAAAAGGTTGGACCCCCTTTTGCCTTTAGAACTGCCTTAATTCTTTGTATCAAACTTTCAACAAGGTGTTGGAAAAATTCCTCAGAGATTCTGGTTGGTTATTTGAGTTACTGTTGCCTTTCTATCATCTCGAACCAGTCTGCCCATTCTCCTCTGACCTTTCACATCAACAAGGCATTTTCGCCCACACAACTGCCGCTCACTGGATATTTTCTCTTTTTCTGACCATTCTCTGTAAACCCTAGAGATGGTTGTGCGTGAAAATCCCTGTAGATCAGCAGTTTCTGAAATACTCAGACCAGCCCATCTGGCACCAACAACCATTCTTTCTTTCCCATTCTGATGCTCAGTTTGCACTTCAGCAAGTTGTCTTGACCACCTCTACATGCCTAAATGCATTCAGTTGTGGTCATGTGATTGGCTGATTAGCTATTTCTGTTAACAAGCAACTGAACAGGTGTACTTAATAAAGTGGCTGGTAAGTGTATATAGACAAAGCAACCTAATAACTGTCCTAGACTTGGCAAACCATAAAAACTGTCACCATCAGATAAACCAGAGGTGTCAAATTTTATCTGCCAAATTGTAGGTTATTAAAGCAGGAGCTCACATTAAAAAAATCCACAGGTGTTTTTATCCATCCTTATTAAGTGACCCTTATTAGTCCCACAATGGGGACTTCCACTGTGAGAACAACTCAGCACAATGAGTCTGAAAGAATGTGCAGCTGTCAATAAACTGTAACTGAGAAAAGGAAATAGATGAAAAAGAACAGTTGCAAATAAAATAGAGAAGCTGCTGGTGTTCTTAGAACAATGGACTAACAACCCCAGAGTCCAGACCTCAACATCACTGAATGTGTTTGGGTTTGCATAGATAGTGAGCAAATGCAACCAATCAACATTTAAGACTGAATGTCAGAGTTTTGGAAAACTATCCCTGCAGATTTATTTGAAAAATTCAAAGCAGGTCTTCTGAAAAAAAACAAAACCATAATCTGTAATAAAGGTAAAGGGTGGGTGCACTAAATACATTGCTTCTGTGCAATTTCCTGATAAATGTTTTCGTTTTCTCTCCTGATGCTGAAAATGACGGCTGGTCTCTGACTTTTGCACAGCACTGTATTTCTACAAATTTTTACTTATTTTATCCAGTGAAACTGTCTTGTTCCATTAAAGTATTACATATCATGGGTAACCTACAGATGGTCTGTGTAGGTAGTAGTGTCACTAGTCACAGTCAGTGTAGCTCATTTACAGTAAATAGGAAAAAGCAGAGTCAGTAGATACTTGCAATATACACACAAAGGAAGGCAGAGTGAGCAGACAAATGCACTCCCTAAGTGCCTAATACACACACACACACACACATACATACACACAAGTACCTATGGTGGCTTTAGAGAACAGATGATAAACAAAGAATACGGAAAGACTGTATGTGCGTTTGGAAGTACTGGGTGGGTGAGTCAATGTTTTCATGGGGTCTGATACCTCCTACAGGTAAAAAGCTGTGTTTGTTCAGACACTAAGAATCTGATCACATGCTCCTATTTTCTCTCTCAAACACACACAATGAAGACAGTAAGCTATAAAGGTTATTCACCATTCTGACAAAGTTCAGTCTGACAAAATTGCAAACGACCTTAGGCACGCTGTAATGGGGTGAACATTAAAAAGGTTCAAAGGGTGTGTATGAGAATGAGAATGTGTTCATTTGGCGTTTTAGGCAATTAGGCTTAAGTACACCTGCTTTGAACGAAGAAAAAGTAATCAGAAAACTGCCTGCTGTCCTGCTTTTCCTGTTCATTAGAGCAGCCCACCTCACCCTGTGGAAGGGGAAAGATGCATAAGCTGAATGGTTTATAGAAGTGCACAAAGTGTCAGGTTAATAATGATTATTTTTTAACTCACAGAAAGTGACACCCGGAAATGGTAGGTGACTTCCTGGAATGATGTCACTGGAACTGACCACATGTGAGTGGTCCCCTGGAAAGAACAGCATAAAAGCATTTTAACAGGAGAAAATCCTCTTGCAGCTACTATGCTTACCATATAGATCGATAATGTGCTACCTTTGATAGGGCACTCTTCTCCTCAGAGAATTCAGTCTCTGTGTGGTTTACACATGAACGCCCCCTAGTGACTCTACACCGCCTCACCCACATGACCTCAGAGGACCTAAAGGAACAGAAAACTGCTAGAGAGATGGCCGTAGTGAAGGCAATACACTGCACACTTCGTATGTGCACTTACCTCATGTACAGAGTGATGTGGGACATGGATGAATTTTCACTTCTGTGCAAAAATATTGTGTAGCTATGGACAAAGAAAAGAAGAGAGACTGCAAATAATGCTTTCTTAATAATGTAAGCAGGGACACAAGACAGACACTGGAAATGTTACTTAGAAATACACAGTATGTGTCAGAGAAAAAGCCTGATAAAACCGATGTAGACTGTCTCTCTGCAGAGAGACACACATACCTGCAACTGTTTGATGAAGCACAGTTCAATGTCTTCAATTCCTGATTAGTCTCAAGAATGTAAAGTTCATTTAGAGATGGCTGGAAATTTCCACCTGAATGTGAAAACAGCTTTAGACCACTTTAAACACTAGAGGGAAACCTCACACAAGGCACCTTTGTCAGTTTAAACATCAGAAACAACATATCAGGGTTCAGACATTGTTTTCCAAATATGGGTCTGGCTTGGCCCTGCGACGGACTGGCGACCTGTCTAGGGCATATCGTGCCTGCCGCACCGCGACCCAGAAGGGTAAGTGGCTTAGATGATGTGGGGGTGTGTGTGTGGGGGGGGGTTGTCAAGATTGGGTTCTTAAGGCCCTCCTTCCTCTTTTAAGAGATTTTACGTTGTATTTCCTCCTGCTTTATTCTTCCTCCTCGTGTTCAATTTCTTGAAATATTTATTGGTCTGGTACGCTGGTATAACTCACATGAGGGGTTCACAAGGTTCACTCTCATGAGAAAATGTACATGCAGGAAATAAACACCGAAAGCATTCAAGGAAGTACAGATTAGTGCTGCCAAAAGCACATTTAAATGTTTTGGCCAACTTTTTATGTTGTATGCTCAAAGAAGTAGCATTTTAAGATTAAATAAGTGTAGGCTAACCTTTTGCTATATCAGCACTATAAAAGCATGAGAACAGTGCAATAAGGAAAGTCTATACATTAGAGGGCTGTATTCAGGTTTAGATCAAAATTTTGGGCCCACTGTAAGCTCTAATTTGCAGTTGGCTTTATGTGTACATATTGCAGCTGTCGGAACAAAACCTCTTATGTCCAAAATGATAAACTTACAGGAGAAGAAAAAATCCTATTTTACATTTTTCCAAGTCATTTTGTGCCATTTCTTTTGTTCCTGTCATGAAATTTACACACAATGTAAAGGGCAAATTATGTCAAAAACTGAAAAACTACAAAAATAGAGATATGAGGTTTTGTTCTGACAATAGCGATAAACATGTGTGTGTATAGCTAACCATAAAACAAAGAGTGTACCTTCTGTGTTTGTGCTGCGTTGCCTTCGAGGCAGAGGTTGCTGACCCCCAGGCAGGCGGTTGCTGGCACCTGCGGTGTCAATGTCAGGGGGCTGAGGGGGTTTCTTGACCTTGTTGAGGAAAAGAGGGGCAGATGTGTGACTGAGCCTGTTCCTGCTCCTGCTGTCCTTATCCAGAACCCGAGACTTTGCCTTCTTGATTATAGTAGTGATGGTGGGAGCAGGACTACTTTCTGAGGGAAAGAGAGTACGAAACAGAGAAAAACTGAGTATATAATCTTCCACTCTAAGGATCAATTACATTTGCTACACTTTAAGAAAAGCCCTTTTCTGTCAAAGCTAATTATACAGGCACTATGTAATCAAAGAGGACTGAGGGGTGAAAACATGAATGTGTTTCCTCACTACACAAGCAGCCCAGTATAAGCTGGAGAACAAACACAAGCCACAGACATGTTGAATACAACACTACACTCCCACTGAGAGTAGTGCTCAGCTGTAGGCTCTACATCAAGCACTCTCATTCACGCATTCAATCACACTGAAAAAAGTGTGGGATTTGAAATGGATAATCAGAATTCAGACTTTCTTTTGTTTACTAACTTACAAAGTATGACTTGCTTACAGTACCTGATGTGGATTGGTTTGTGCTTGGCAACAAGCTGACAGTAGCCGACTGGTTGGTTGTAGCAGTTGTTGGAGGGCAGCAAGCTGGATGATTAGGCAAAGTTGGAGAGGTGGTGTCTGTTTTTATGAGAAACAATTGGAGAGTTTGAGAAATGTTTTGTTTTCCATTAGCTCACAAACTCAGGGCTTAAAAATGTTACTTTATTTTACAAACAGACATACAGATGGGTGACAAATTCAAGGAAAAAAATTGAATAAATGAGTGGAGAAATATAATAAATGCTGATGCCTCCAGTCAGGTGTTCAGAGTGATGCATATAAGCAATTAAGTTAACACATTCTGTTGCATGTATAAATGTGCAGGACAAGCTGACCTCAACTTTGGATCAAAATAGCAAGAAGAAAACATGAGTATGATATCCTACATGAGGGTGATATCCCTCCAGTACAATTCCAGAGATGTACAATCTATATAACATTGCACTGTGGATGCACTGATGGTCTGTGGTAGCCAAACACTAAGACTAACAAACTTTATATTGGTTTTTACCTTAATTTGTCACTTGTCTGTATTTGCATTACAAGGGAAATCACATGTGATTATATTAGCATGTGTTGTATTCATTTGATGTTTTGGCACCTGGAGAGAGTGTAGACATAGGATATCTGGGAGAAGAATAAACGGCCTTATGAGAGGAACCCAGTGCTGAGCGAGACCTGGGGGAGGGGGGTGGGTGGGGGTTGGGGGGGGGGTTGCAGGGGCAGAGAGAGAGAGAGAGAGAGAGAGAGAGAGAGAGAGAGAGAGAGAGAGAGAGACCTGGATCAGACGTTTAAATGGGACTGTTACACAGATTGCTCAAACACTGCCACTGCTATGAAAGTGCACTAAATTACACTTTTCTGAGAATATGTTTGTGCTATACCAAGCCAAATATTTATGATGTGTGGAATATGAGGATTTTACTATCTAATCGAAAATAAATTAAGAAGCCTAAATAGTCTTAATTACAACTACTTGAACATGACTGGAACTGTTCAGAGATACTTGCTTTAGTTTTGAACCTTGCCTATATCACAGTCACTAATCAACCTACATTGCTGTGGTGGCATTTCTAAAAAATATTTTAAAAGAAATAAGCCCAAGTTTACCCACTGTACAGAAAATGGAAAAAGGACTGAAGACAGAAAAACAGGTGGGAAAAAACCCAGAGCATACCATGAACACATGGATGGACAGAAAGTGACAGTGGCAGTGAGGAAAGGCATCCAGGAGATGTAGAGAACACAGGAGGAGAAAGAACTACAAATAAAAGACAAAGAGGAAGACTGAGAGAACGAGACAGAACAAAAAACGAACACACCAATTCACTCAAGACTAGAAGGGAAAAAACCCATCTTTTCCTTAAAAAAAGTTATGTTGAGAAGAATGTGCAAATTAAGAGTGTGTGTGTCTCAGAGCAAAACCACTATCAAGACCAACTTCAAGGACAGGACTCAGATAAACAAATAACAACGAAAAAAGGATTTCTTAACAGTAATCATCAGTATCGAGTGGATGTCATTTAGTGCCTCACTAAAGCTCTTTTGCATATTGACTCACTAATGCTTCAGGTCAACAAGTCTTATAATGTTATGTTTTGCACATGAGGTTCCCATGGTGACACACAGTGTGGTTAAACAAACCACGAATGTAAGTCATAGCAGTATGAGTATAGGCTACGTATCTAATGTAAAACCTAATTAACTGTTTAAATGCCTTGTATCTATATATACTGAAAGGCATTATATAATTCTCTATGCTGCATTCACATTACAGTGTGGTAAGGCCATTTATACGGACACAAGTGGCATTTCTGTGTGGAGGATTGTGGGAGTGGCGGTGGCATGAAACACATGAAGAGAGTGGTAAAAGGTTGAGCTTTTCTCAACTTTGTGCAAATGAGAAGCCAGCCAACAGCCAATCAGATTAAAAAGGATGTTAGACTATTTCCATTGGGCAACTAACCTTTTTTTAGCGACATGCCCACAGTGCTTTCTTTCTATGTAATGTAAATGCAGTTTGAAACAGGCAGATTTGATTATAAGAGTCATAGCAATCTGTCACAGCTATGTACTATTCTTAGATAAATATATGAGGCATAACACAAACTGCATTACATTAACACATGTTTTAGGACTTTCTGTAACTGCAACTAATGCACTCTGGTGGTTCACCGGCAAAATGCTGAAAAACCTACTGGGTACCAGAAGGACTTAACTGATAACAGAGTATTGCTTTAGTTGTTTTTAATCTACTGAACACCACAAATCAACACTGGAATCCATACAAAGATCACATATTTGGGTTTATGGTCTTCATCATGAGAATTAAACTGGAGCTCTAATGTATACATACCCATCAACCTCAGCTACGTTTCCATGCTGATGCATGTTTAGCACATAGAGAATGGACATTGAGATGACACTAAAGGAAAGAGAAAGAGGAAATAGCACTTAGGACAGAAGACATTCCGTTTTTAATACGCTAAACATATTATTATTATTTGCCAGCTCAGAGTGGTTTCTCTTCTCTCACCTGAAGGCCATAATGATGACCAGGGCTAGAATGGTGCCCTGCAGGAACTTGTGGCTCAAGCAGCCCTGCTCTGGAACGGCACTCTGCAAACACATTCCAAACAGCTTTCAACCTCTCTCCTGAACTATTTCATTAAATGTCTTGTATTCATTGGCAGTTGCAGCCTGCTTGACAATTTCTGAGCATCTTTGTTTATTTAAAGTGGAATTAAAGATGAAAGATCCCTGTGCTAAAGAAGAATAAGCTCCAATCTCACAGACCAGACTACTGTGTAGGCTTAACATTTCATTCATGAGGATTTTATTTTGAGGCAGCTTGGACCATTTCTAATGGTAGGTCTAGGTTTTCAAATAAAATCTGATGTTTATATAATTGGCTGCGTCTTATCAAAAGCAGGAACAAAACTTTTAAATGATGTACTGTAAAAATGCTTAGATCTTATACATAAAAAACTGGTTTGCCCTAAAAAGTTCATTGAAATTCCAATAATAATAATAATAATAATAATAATAATAATAATTTAACAGAATGTAAAACACAGATTATTGTTCTGTTAACTTAGTATTCAAAGTACAACAAACTCAAAATTGTAAGGCAACCAGGGTATTTACTTTTTTACCTTAAGACACTGAATATGTTTTGCAGTGTTTTGCAACTACTGAAAGGACAATTAGGTTGTGCAGTTGACACAGATGTGTGTGGGTTTTGTAGAGAGTTATGTAGAAGTAATAAGTACTGGGATTACTTTTCTAGAAAAGTAATTAATAATTTTTAATGGATTGCTGTATTTTAGTAACTACCCCAACACTGTCAAACCATGGGAAAATAATTACTCTGACAGTGAAAATGCTGTGACAAAAGCAACATTTGCTACCTTTGAACATCCACTATTTCCTTCTAGAAATATAATATTTGCTTTAATTCATCCCATTCCACTACATTTCATCCCTTCTCATGCATTACGCATTTTAACCCTCAGGGTAACCAAAACAATGTCACCTTTTGCAACAAAGAGACATTAGGGTGCCTACCTTGCTTCCTGATTTGACAGTTATCTTCTTAAATGGACCACTACCTGTTCTGCTAAACTGGCTTCCTGACTGGCTGAAATGACAAAAGAACAACATATCTGTTTACAATGCTTGTTTTCATGCCAGACAAACACACCAGCAGTGGCATCCACATTAGGCCTGTTAATCAGGAACCAGGTTTACAACAAAAAACACTAAGGTGTTTACTACTTGCTGCTTATCACATAGAAAAACAATGAATGGTAGCTGTTGTACTTACTGATGTAACTTAGCCAAGTTCTGTACTGCGCCCCCCCCCTTAACATTTGTTTTTGCAACTGACAAATATTGATTAAAACAGATGATGGGTAAGTGTCTGAATTAATTTACTGATTCATGCTTTCTTCAGCTATTTAGTACATAAAATGGTTTACCCCTATATAGAACAATACTAATGTGTTATCAAGTGAGAAAGAATCAAAGAATCAAGAATCACATACAAATTTTTTCTTTGGTTTTGCTGCGAACCAAAAGTGATAAATGGTCTGATAAGTGAATGTCTGAATGGTCTTCGGTAAGACTGCATAAGTGCTTGCACTCACACACCTGACTGTACCCCCGCTGACAGTGCTTTTCATGCTGTCAAGGCGTCGTAGTTTAGCAAGTTTGCGGCTCCAGCGTTCAAGCTCATCGATACGAGTCTCCAGATTATCTGTCAGTTTGCACAGTTCTTTTACGGCTCCCACATTCTCCATAAAGATACGCTCCTAACAAATGCATCCACAGACAAAAGAATGCATTCTTATTACTGTGTGAACGTAAGTCATGTCTGCACATCAAATACATTTTAGGTGTTTGCTTGTGTGATACAAGTGTTCTAATTTAATATATTTTATATATTTATGACATGCTGTCTTGATATTGTTTGTGAATCCGCCAAGGGCTGAAGTTCAATTTCTACACTGTGTGACAATTAAGCAGCCCACACTACTCTATACACAGCATATTATGAAAGCATTTCTAAATTTGCATGGGCGCATGGGAGTCAATATGCACACCTTATTGACTACCAGTAAATTAGGGATGGTCTCTCCATTGGCACACACTACGTCTCCCCCCTCCTTCACAGCTTCTGGAAGAATCTTCTGAACCTCTTGAGCTATCACTCCTGATGTAAACACAAACAAATGCACGCATAAGGTGAGTACAAATCTGCAGCTGTGTCAGTGGTGCAAAAGGCTACACACACAGTACTAAGCAAAAAAAACAAAAACAAAAAAAAAAAAAAACACCCCAAATTTCATTATTTACTGTCAAAACAGCCATTCTGTACTGTACTATATAGTTGTTTCGTCCTGACTCTAAAAAATGAATAACTTATACAAAACCATTATGCCATTTTTGCCATTATGTATAAGTTATTTATTTCTCAGAGTCAGGTAGAAAGAAAAAAATAGAGCATTACCCAGAAGCTTCAACAAAAAATACATGCTTTTAGAGTTTAGTGTTTCCACCCTTTGCCTTTATTACAGCTTCTATTCTTTTCAAAAGACTTTTGTTTTTATAAAGATCTGCAGGGATATTTGTCCTCCTTTTAAGTTCAGTCTTAGAAGTCGATTGCATTTTCTGCTCCTCAGAATCCAAGTAATCCCAAACACATTCAGTGATTTTGGGGGTCTCTGGGGTATTCAGTCCATCGTTTTTGAGAACACCAGCAGTTTCTTTGCTTGATTTGCACATTTTCTTCTTTTTTTGTCTATTTCCTTTTCTCAGTAATGCCTTCTTGACAACTACATGTCCTTTCAAGTTCATATTGTGGATCTTTTTAGATCTTAAGCAAGAGTGGAGCTTGATTTTCTCTCAACAAAAAGATGAAAAGACAAAAGATTTAAATACTGTTTGGAAACTGATGCTGACATAATTGATGATCTCATATCATCTCCTCAGAAATATCTCCTTTAGCCATTTCAGATGCACATGAGAAAATGACCTGTAAGGTAGTTAAGGTGAGTTTGAATACTTGCTTGTGTGAATGTTAGTGTCTCTTTGAAGAGGAACATAAAGTCAGTGAAATCTGTGGGGACAGCTTTTTTGGAAGCACACAGCTGTGACTCTGAATTTAAGATGCAATGGCAGTAGGTTTCCGAAAGTAAACAGCAGACAAATTAAATAAAATGTATAAACAAAAGAGCTGTCTCTCATGAACACTCATGTTCACACACACATACAAATACACACACACACACACACACACACACACACACACACACACACACACACACACACACACACACACACACACATATATATATATATAGTTGTAGTTATATAGTTATATATAGTTTTGATGTGGTTACCGGTCTCTGCGGTGTTATCAATGCCCACAGTAGCAGCAAACTCAGGCTTGTACTGGTAATGCACCAATCGCATTTGAGAAATTCGCTTCAGGTTATCTGTGGTGTCCACCTACAGAGAGATATTTTGAATGATCTGGTGACAGTAAACTATATAGCATAAATTACAGTCAGGTCAGAGAATGTTAACAATCCCTTACAGATCACACGCACACATACACACGCACCTCCTTCACATTCTCTTTGGTGCGGATGTCTGAGGGATGTACAAGAGAGCCCATGACCTTGAGGTTGCCGTGGACTACCAGTGCCTCATCAGGTCGGTCAGTGTTGATGCCAACTCGGCCATGGTGGTAGACCGAGTCTGGAAGCTGACCCCTCTGCCACAACACCTCACTATCACTCTCAAACTGACCTGGGTTAGATGCCTAGGACAGGAGAAGAAAAAGAGAGAAGGAGAGAGAGAAACGAGAGAGAGCATAATAAACTAAATACTTTGATACTATTATCAAAAAGTCAATAGTAAATATTATAGCAGCATTATTACAGTACAGTATGTATATATAGTCCTGTTCAAAAGTCATAAGATCATGAGAAAATGATTTGTAAAGCTGTTTATCAGGTCAGTAAACACTTATATGTTACTCATTTTTATTTAAAATCTCAACAAAACTGAAAAACTAATTTGACTAGGGCTGCCCAAATCATATAACTGTATAGTGTTTATACTGGCAAAAATAAACTTACTGCTGAGACAAATGCTTCTAAACCATTTCCCTGGCTGCTGATGACTTTTAGACAGTGTGTATATTAAACTTAAGCTACACATTAGCATATCCATAACATAATGTTTGGGAAAGTATGTATATACAAGCAGTTCATCAAGTTCTTAAAAACATTCTTAGACGTTCTTAAAAATGTTCATGAGAAACAACACAAAAGAAAACATGAGAGTGTCAAAGGAGGATGCCTCCTTTAGACAGAATGACACATAGACACACAGAGACAGGCAGTGATTGGAGCACGACCAGACTGACAGCGGTTACCCTGACGATGATCCTCTCAGACACCTGCGCCGCCACCGTATAACTCTGACTGTGGGATTGAGCCTGGAGAGCCACCACCAGCATAAAGTACCTACACACATACACAATTTCTCATACATCATACATCATAGTTGGCTCTCTGTGTGAAAGTTTTCAGCTTAACAGTTTGATAAATTTGTATGTGAATAGCCCTGCTGAAGCAGGAAAACTGTAAACTAAACAGTACAGTGCTGTACTTCTGCAAGTTTGCAAGTTTCAGTGAGCTTATATGTCTATATACTTGTGTTTGTACAACCCCAATTCCAATGAAGTTGGGATGTTGTGTAAAACATAAATAAAAACAGAATACAATGATTTGCAAATCCTTTTCAACCTATATTCAATTGAATACACTACAAAGACAAGATATTTAATGTTCAAATGGATAAACTTTATTGCTTTTTGCAAATATTCACTCATTTTGAATTTGATGCCTGCTACACGTTCCAAAACACTGTGTTATATCACAATTCCTTTTAATAACACTCAATAAGCGTTTAGGGAACTAAGGACACTAATTGTTGAAGCTTTGTAGGTGGAATTCTTTCCCATTCTTGCTTGATGTACAACTTCAGTTGCTCAACAGTCCAGGGTCTCCATTGTTGTATTTTGCGCTTCATAATGTGCCACACATTTTCAATGGGAGACAGGTCTGGACTGCAGGCAGGCCAGTCTAGTACCGCACTCTTTTACTACGACGCCACGCTGTTGTAACACATGCAGAATATGGCTTGGCTTTGTCTTGCTGAAATAAGCAGGACGTCCCTGAA
Organism: Pygocentrus nattereri; assembly: GCF_015220715.1. NCBI lineage: Eukaryota > Metazoa > Chordata > Actinopteri > Characiformes > Serrasalmidae > Pygocentrus > Pygocentrus nattereri. The sequence continues at coordinate 33,359,299 of NC_051221.1, read as the reverse complement.
AAAGACGTTGCTTGGACGGCAGCATATGTTGCTCCAAAACCTGTATGTACCTTTCAGCATTAATGGTGCCTTCACAGATGTGCAAGTTACCCATGCCATGGGCACTAACGCACCCCCATACCATCAAAGATGCTGGCTTTTGAACTTTACGCTGATAACAATCCGGACAGTCCTTTTCTTCTTTGGCCTGGAGGACACGACGTCCATGATTTCCAAAAACAATTTGAAATGTGGACTCGTCAGACCACAGGACACTTTTCCACTTCGCGTCAGTCCATCTCAGATGAGCTCGGGCCCAGAGAAGCCAGCGGCGTTTCTGGATGTTGCTGATATATGGCTTTCGCTTTTCATGGCAGAGTTTTAACTTGCACTTGTAGATGGAGTGACGAACTGTGTTCACTGACAATGGTTTTCTGAAGTGTTCCTGACCCATGTAGTAATATCCATTACAGAATGATGTCGGTTTTTAATGCAGTGCCATCTCAGGGATCGAAGGTCATAGGCATTCAGTGTTGATTTTCTGCCTTGCCGCTTACTTGCAGAGATTTCTCCAGATTTTCTGAATCTTTTGATGATATTATGGACTGTAGATGATGAAACCCCTAAATTCCTTGCAATTGCATGTTGAGAAACATTTCTCAACAATGTTGTTCACAAAGTGGTGAACCTTGCCCCATCCTTGCTTGTGAACGACTGAGCCTTTCAGGGATGCTCTCTTTATACCCAATCATAACATCACCTGTTTCCAATTAACCTGCTTACCTGTGGAATGTTCCAAACAGGTGTTTTTTGAGCATTCCTCAACTTTCCCAGTCTTTTGTTGCCCCTGTCCCAACTTCATTGGAATTGGGGTTGTAATTATGTATGTGTTTCCTACCTCTGGTCAGGGTTTGGTTTGCCCTTCTTCCTCATATTATTGGCTGTGGTCTCACTAAAGTGGAGTCGGCCCACTGTTACCTTAGTAACCTGTTCTGGAGGCAGAGTCACCCTACAACCAACACAAACCATTAAATCATTCCACAGAATCAGTAAACATAGTTTGGCTACATTTTTCTTGTGTCATTAAAGGAAGCACTCATAAAACATATTCAAGTACACTATGTTTTCAATAAAAAAAAAACCACTTTGTTGCAGGTGGCAATGATTCTGATACTAGTACTAGTAAATTTCAAACAATTTGTATGAATCTGTAAATCTGATGAAACTTTCAATGTATTCAGAATGAGCACAAAGCTATAGATTATCATAATGACTAAGAAATCTGCATAACATTAAAAACAAATTTCTAAAATGTAACATTTTGAATGCCTCATATTTTAACGGTGATCAAATCTTAGATCAGAAAACTGTCAGATCAAGCAGTTACTAAAATAAATAATTACATTACATTATTTATCATTTAATAACTGGTGTTCCCAAAACTCAGAAATTTGAATAAAATCATGATCTTAAAATATCTTCTGGTATCTAGCTTTTAGTTATTATTGAATTAAATCACAACTTTAATACAAAATTAGGTTTTTCCAAATGTCTGGGTCTAACACTAGTATACATTTGGTAAATGTCCTGCTGTACTGTAGTAAATGAGTGATAATGGGTGATAGAAAACTCACAGTACAGGTTTAAACGGTCTCTTGCTGCGGTCAGACTGTGACTGCTCCACATTAATGGTCTGGTTCATTGCTTCCAACTGTGCAGTCAGAACATTTAATGAGCATATTATTTTCACAATGGAGCAGAATTTTGTAAAAACAGATATTACAGTAACACATTTGACACATAAATCAATGTACTTGACCAGATTTAAATTCACTTATAGGCCTTTTACAGTAACTCTCCTTTATTCCTCACCTTGACTCCATTGAGTTTCAGGTAAAAGCATTCTATTGGTTGTAGTCCTTCACTGGTCTTAACGTATTTTGGATCCCCAAGCATGCCGATGTATACAGTGACCTGGAAGTGGTTCTTTTTCTGACACACGAATGCATCATCAGCCAAAGAGAAATTAAAACCCTTGTCAGCATCTACCCTGTACGTAGGCATTGGGCTGAAGGGAGTGAAAAAGAGAGAGAGAAAAAAAAAGGGGGAGAGAAAGAGAAAGAGAATTTTTACCCTTATATCTTCTTGCAGCACTTTTAACAGATTATGTATTTTACTCGTTTTATATATAGAATGGTGAAACATGCAAACTCTTAAAGTTCTCCCTCCATCAATTTCTCCTTATGTTCTTCTCCTCATCTCTTTCTCACCCCCCGCCCCCCCCCCTTTCTCTAGCCGAAACTAGTCTTACTCTCACTCCTACGCACAGCTCACTTCTTTGGAATTCTCAGACCTCTCCATCCTCTCTTCTCTCTCTCGTTCTTTCTCTCCCTCTCTCTCCCCACTTTGGTTTTGCCTGATACCTCCCTACACCCCATTAAATCCATCCATCTAATATAAACCCATTACGCACATATGCACTTTCTTCTGTATTCTTCCTATCTCTCCATTTCAACATGCAGTAGTATATCTAATTCTAAAAGCATGTACGAGGTCACAGTGCATTTCACATTTTTGTAAGGCAGAGATATCACCCACAGTTCTTTGCCACTGGCGTCACATAGCGGAGTCCATTTGTTCTGTTGGTGTGGCTGCCATTTTATGCACTGATAGTTTGGGTCCAAGTATGAGTTTTCAGCATCCTGCATCAAACCTGCAAAATACAAATGTATGACAAAATAATTTGAAATGTAGAAATTTGAATCACTTTGTAGACCCTGTTCGTACAAGTTTGTGTACTAATGTGCGTACCTGGTTCTTGTTTAATGATGCCGCTGAGTATCTGAGCATTGAGAGTGCTGTTAGGAGAATCTGAGTGCTTCCTCTTCTTTGCTTGGTGAACAGGAATACCACTGTACACATATGCAGGCACACATAAAGGAGAAAATCAATTTGTTCATAATTATCAATCCATGCGTTCTTTTCTCTATTACTCCACATTTTCTCTCTGTCGCTTTCTTTCTCTCTTACTCTTGTCCTTGTGGATGTTGTAATAGCTGATGTAGCATCTGACTCTGTTGTATGTCTCCACCTCCACTGCTGGCTGGACCAATTGGGTACTGTGAAATCATGGGCTCTGGTTTCAGGTACATGTCCCGGTGCATGCTGGGATAGTGGCCATGAGGGGGCAGTGGTGGTGGACTGGTCATATGGCACATGTTCTCAGGCGTCATGGCCCTGAGCATGTGTGAGTCTGAAATAGAAACAGAGATATACACTCTATATACACACCAATTATCAAATATGAACATACTTTATATATTATACTTGGTAAACTCAACATATGGTTTATTTTCCAAATTCAAATTTCAAGTTTATATCAAATCTGATGTATTTACAGTTAAGACACCAATTAATCTTTCCCCAGTTTCCCCAGGCTTGGCTTATGCTATGTTCCATTATTAAACAGCTGGATTTCTGCCAATCAGATTAGACTATTCCACACCTTTCTCCTTGATGGGAAAGACCAACACAGGTGTGCAGGGAGCAGCACAACTGTGTTTGACTTAGTGGGATATAACAGTTATATTACACAACTGAATTATACAACAAACAAATCCCTTTTAATATTTTATGGAAATGGTCCAAAAAGTCACTAAATATACACCAAATATTCCTGGCTTGTCTGTTTTCATGTTATCTGTACCTATTTAGTTTATTTAAAACTGGAAATGCACAGCTATTTCCCATCTCTGTGTTTTAGAACTGAGCTCTGTTTTAGACTATTTCTGTTTTTGCTTGTTTAAGTTCCACCTACCTTTCCATCTGCCACTTTCTGGCACTACTTCCTTCTGCTGATTTTTCCATCACTTGCCTTTTCCAGACTGCTCTACTTACATATTTTCATATTCCCAATCTGTATCTCAGTCCTGCTATTTCTCCATCAAATTACCTGTATGTTTAAGTTATCAGTGTCAATGACCTATCTGCCACTTAATGAGCATACACCTCTCTCTCCCACGCTCATGTTCTTTTTTCAATCTCTCTCTTCCTCTACAGACATGTATATTACACGGAAAGATGAAAATCTGTTATGTTGTTGTAATCAGTGCACATTTCTGGCTTATTCAGTCAACTGCCTTATATCTGTCTTCTTTCTTTTTCTCAGTGTTATTATCACAGCCATAAGCATGCACACAGTATAATACTATTGGACTCCCTATGAGGTAATACTCTGTGTAAAATCTTTGCATTTCTTTGGAACTTACCATTCACTTGCTGGGGAGAGTAGGGCTCTGAGCTAGAGTCTGGTGGAGACTCAGGTAATGTTCTGTAAATAAAAAGTTGTCAGGTATACAGTATTAGTCATTTCAGGGGAATCCAACCATCATGTACATTTTGCAGAGTAATAATATGGAAATCTAATTATGGATCTCTCTGTACAATCATACCTGCTGTTCCCATTTTTTCCATGATAAAAATCCAATTAATGATTGAAAAAGCACACTCTATCTTTTAAGCCATAATTCATAAGAGGTTATCAGTACATATCCATTTGTCTTATTCTCCACTGATTGCTCATGGCTCACTCCCTCCGCTCCCTGACAAAGATTTGTCTGAGCTGTATTTGTTGAAGTTTAGTTCAGGTCATTTTGAAAACTGGGTTGGGCCATTTCATGGAGGCATGGCCAGTAGAACTAGGAGGTGTGGCCACAACAAACAAAATACCACAGACCTACTTCCTTATGCAATGTAGGAGGCAAACTTACTACTATTAATTCAACAACATCTATAAAAATTCTGGCACAATGGTAAGGGCTGCTAGCAATGTTAAATTATTTCAAAATATGAATAGATACAAGGTTTTGCCCCAACAGCAATCATATACTACACATCACAGTATTGTACAAAAGTCAGAAAGCACTCCACACTTAATTCATTTTCAGTCAAAATAGACAGTAAGTACAATCTATTTATTTTTCAGTTTCAGTAAATAAAATAAGAGAAAACCAGCAACTTTTATTCTTTTTCTGTCTGTTTCCTTTTCTCCATAATGGCTTCTTGGCAGCTACACATCCTTTTAGGCTCATAGCACTGAGCTGTGGATTATTTTCAGATACGATTTGAGTGGAAAATGAAATCAACTCATAGAAAGGTGATCATCAAGCAGCAAGAGGTGTAAGAGAAGAAGGAGGTGCTCTGGTACACCAGGTCATACTGCTGAGCTCTCTGGAGTTGGCCTATCAGTGAAACACCAAAGAGGAGGGGGCCCACATGATGACCCATGAAATGATTACCCCCAACTCAAGAACCCTTGAGCAAGACACCTAACCCCCAATTGCTCCCCAGGTGCCGTGGATAGGGCTGCCCACTGCTCTGGGCAAGTGTGCTCACTGGCCCCTAGTGTGTGTATTCACTAGTGTGTATGTGGTGTTTCACTTCATGGATGGGTTAATTGCGGAAGTGGAATTTCCCTGGTTGTGGGATTAAAAAAGTATCACTTAACAGCAAGTCCTATCAGCTCAACTGTCTGTCCTTCTGTCCTTCAGTTTTGGAAACGTTTTTTTCATTACTTATTTTCCTTTGACTTTACCCTTCCTTATGCACATGGATTATGGTATATTCAATCCTCTCAGAAATATCTTCTGAAAAGTGAATAGTTTATACTTAATGGCCATCTTGACTGGAAATAAATGAACAATGGGCAATGACTTTTGTGTAGTACTGTATATTTTATGGTATGTAGCTATGAGAGTGAGGAGCTAAAGTATAACCATACACAGAGTTTTTGACTTCAAGGGGTTCAATCTAAATTCAGTGTATTAAAATCTATTTTTGGTCATTATTGTGTAATCATAAGTTGGAAATAATTCTAACCTCAAAGCCTTAAATTTCTCAGTCTCTCTGTCCTTTCTTTTGCTTATCTGACTTTGAGTCCTACTTCTCCTTATCAACATTTGTTCAAATCCCACACTTTTGCTGTCTAATCTCCTCCCCTGCTCTTTTTCTTTCTCTATTTCTCTTACCCGGGTGCGTAATGAACGCAGTGTTCTGGTTTGATGTGTTGCTGTGGGACCTGCTGGTGGTGCTGATGCGACTGGCTCTGCTGTTGCCCCAGGCAGGGGTGGTTGTGTCTGAGGAGTCCAAGTGGGGGTGGAGGGGGATAGGGGTTCTGGCAAGGTGGGGGCAGAGCCTGGGCTGTGCTTTGGCGCTGGGCAATGGGGGGGCTTACACCACACACTACCCCCCCAGATGAGGATGCTCCGGCCTGGGGGGAGGAGTAGTTGGGCCCTGGGTTGCTGTGGACCTCTGAAAAACAGCTGCAGGAGAAACAATTTTATAAATGCCTACATAATCATTACACAAACAAACCAACTGCCAAAACATACAGCATGACGTGGTGTCAAAGTAAATACACAAAGTGCTAACAGAGGAACGAACATATACCCAGACATTAGATCACACCGGCATCTAATGTTATGTGTGTTTATACAGCAGAGCTGGATTAATCTGTCATGGTTCCTGTCAAAGAACATTCCAGCATTTTTTGCCTAATCTCTGTGTGTAGCATCTGTACTGTATGGTCAATTATCACAGGCATTTAATTATCTGACTAAGAAAAGCACAGAACACCTGTTGACTTGAAACATATTTACAATACAAGGCTGAAAATGTTGCTGGAGCTCAAGTCTCTCACATATCTGTGCTGTCGTCCTCTTTGCTGATGTACTCCTCCAGGATACTGGTGTCAATGTTTGCTGCCTCCAAAGAGCTGTTAATATCATGACCTGGAGAAGAAAGACAAGGAGAGAAGAGGAGGGAGCAAAGTAAATATCTTTCATTGAGTTACACAAGTTTCTATAAGTGGTGTCACTTATAATAATCAAGATTCTTATTGGCTTCAATTTAACAAGCTCTTCCTGGTACATATAATCTTATTAAACAGGTTATTTCTGTCTAAATTCTGTTGAAAACAAGATGGCTAGAGGATGAAATGTGCTGAAAAGTGAGATTTTGGAGATAACATGGTGGATGCCAGTTACTACCACTGCAGAGCGACTGGACAAAACAAACAAATCCACTAAGAACTCTTCACCATACTGTCTTAGAACTTTTATTGCTAATTATTCATAAAAATTAGTTAGACTTTGAACCAGATGGTATAAATGACTTGCCTGGATTAAGTGATAATTAACTGTCGGAAATCATTTTTATTATTATTATTATTTACTGTTAGGCCTGTATTATTCATAACTTCATAATTCAATTACAAACAATGTCAGGGCACACATTATGCATAGATGAGCCAGAAAGGTTCTGGAACAACATTTTATTGACAGAGGATGTGAAAATACACTTTTTTCAAGGTATTAGAGAAGGGAAATGGGTATAAAAACATTAGAGGGACTGTAAATTATCTTAATGAGGCAGTATGTCTGCCTCTGGAGTTGACTCACTGATAGGGGTGTAAAATGTACTGTGACATCACGAAATTGCAACACAGAAATGTGACAGTGCAACATGGAGAAAAGGCATTCTAATAACTATGCCATTAAATGCAATGGTCTTATTTGGACACCAAAGTTCTCAAACAAGCAGCACCTATCAAACAGCTCACTTTAGCATGTTCATATCATGCCACATTCCTCTGCTTCCCGGCTCTACTCTCATTAGTAGAATGTGAAGCAAAAACTTGGTCACAGTCATCATGGTCTTTCATTCAACTTTTGTTCAACATATTGTGAGAACATTGAATAGTGAACCCAGTATCATGAAACATATGGACTTGGGCAGAAAGTATTATTAGACCCCTACTCACTGGGCTGTACTGATGATGGTAACAGCAAAATGAATTGTATGTACAGAAGCATGTAACATGTCTTCTAATGTCCAAAACATACCTCCAAACTCAGAGAAATTCATAAAACAGCAAGACGATACTCCAAGAGATCCAGATAATCAATAATGAATCAGAAATTCAGTGGAATTGAAGTTTTAAACTTCCTAAATCAGCTTTATGACTTAAATCCTTTTGAGCATGTGCTGTGCATGATTGTGAACATGTTAACACAGTAATCAAAGAGAACTCAGTCAAAACTTAATTAAGAACATGTAAGTGGATGTAAGTGAATCAACTACAGTCATTGTATCTTCAGTATAAAGCTGATTTTGCATTTGAGGCGAACTTGTGAAGACTGTGTGTATGACATTACCACGAAGATGTATAACTGAAAAACCCAGTGTAATCCGACCAGACACCTCTTAAATTTAAATTATTATTCCAGGTTTTACGGGTGACTCGTAGCAGTGCATGTACACCGTGTTTTTCCCTTCTGACTCAGTAACGCTACTTCTTTCAGAGGTGGCTGTTTTTTTCAAAGAAGGCTGATTCATGTGTGTAGGATATGAGTAAATAGTGATGTCAGTTTGAGAAAGGGGGAGTGGTATTTCAGTTAACAGATTAGTCATAGTTAGGCCTCTCCAGGTTTAAACCTTAATTTCATTCAGTGTATTTCTATCTCACTATGATCTGTTTAATCATTATCATACCATCAACTTGTTAATTGCCAACATCATCATCTGCTGTGTCTACTGCTGGGTCTGCTGCTCTCTACTCCCCCCGACCTCCTTTATACCAAATCTCCCCAAATCCTTAACACATGACCATTTTCTATAATCACACAATTTCACCATACACTATGACAGCAGTGCATAAATCAATCACCTACACAAAGCAAATAAACAGCAAACATTCCCTATCCACCTCACTAATGCATATTTACATTAAATTTTGGTGAATAAAGTAAGCTAAGTAAGCCAAGAACAGAAATACAAGGCAAGAACTAGGTAGAGAGGGTAAGCATAGTAGTGAAGTGATGGAGGAAGGGAGGAGGTAATCAGAAGGTCAGAGGATTCGGGGGAGGTGGAGTAGTTGGGCAGGCATCCCCTAAAACCCAGTGCTCTCTTCTTTGATAGATTAAGCTGCTACCCAGTGGAGTATGCAAAGAATTCCAGTGTTAGTGTTGGGAAAAACCTCTTTCCATGTGCTTTTCTCTCTCTTTCTCTGCCCTGTGATTGTTCCCTCACCCTCTCATCCTCATTCTTAAATAAAGCTTCATAATCTCTCAGTAAGTCTGGCCTGGGTCAAGTCCCAAACCTGCATTTTCTTTCCCAACATCAGCATATCAGAAGTCTTTTTTCAGTTTTCAGGTTCAAACGATGTATACAACTGAATTATACAATAATATAAAATATGTGTCGCTTTTCTAGAGAAACCACTGTTACTTCATTCTAAATCTATGTTGTAAATATCGCCATTACTTCTCAAACTTTCTCGGAAAAACAAATAAAACCTCACAATATGAATCAAAACAGGCTGCCATGAAGTCACAACTTCGTCATCATAACAGAAAAGTCTTAACTCTACGAGTTCCCACACAGAAATCAGTGATGAGCACAACGGTAGAGAACACACTTGCAGGAAAACACAGCACTAAGTTTATGCCAAGAGGCACAGAGGGCAGCAGAGGGATGACTACTCTTTAATAAGACCCAGATGTTCACCCCACCCATCCGAACCAGTAAATCTGTACTGCCAGCACTGATAACGGTTGAGAGAGAGTTGGTGGGGGGGGGTGGTAGTGGTGTTGGTGGTGGGGCAGTCCAAGGAGGAGAGTGAGGTGAAAGAGATGTTCTAGAATGAAGAAAAAGAATGAAAAGTGATTAGGCCATGAGGAGAACAGGAAGCAAAGGGGCATAAAACATGAAAATAGCATGATAATGTGGAAAAATCCCAAAGACAAAATACAGAAATAAATTACAGTTAAGTAATAGCTATCCTATGGTAGCTAACTTTCTTAGCAAGGGTATATATGTTATATGGTATATAAACAATTCTACCATGAAGCAATGTAGTTTATTAACACTATTCCAGGCATGTCAAATTCCTTCTAAAACACAGATCTGCAGAAATTTCCCATCTAAACCCCTGAATTGAATTTTACAATGCTCTTGCTCATTAGCTGGTGAAATATGTATAAAGACTCAGATCACTGAATCTGCAGAGCTATGGCCTGCAAGGACTGGAGTATCTCATGTATCTAGGCTATGGCTATGAAGCAACATATCAGTCAGAGACTGTTCCATTGATAACATTAATAACATGATGGTATGTAATACAGGATTGAAATGTAGTTAGGATAGAGTCAGCTCCTATAGCTAAGAAAACAATATATGAGATCTATTTATGGCTTTCAGTAGCTCATCGCAATATATATTTTAATTCATCATCAACATCTTAAATCGCTTATTCCAGCTAGGGTCAACGTAGCACTTGAGTGAGAGGAGAATCTCAGATAACTCTGTCTCCCACAAATGCCTCCAGCTAATTCCGTTGGACCTTGAGCTGCTCCCAGGCCAACTTTTAATATTTAAAATTATTTAATATTTAATAACTTTCTATATAATTCTAATACATGTCAGTCACACAACATGGTATTGTGTAATGTAGATTTTTTTGCTTTATAAGTATCTATTGGTTGATTACAGCTACTTTGATGCTAATTTACATGCTAGAAGCTAATATTATCTATTGCTAGTACCAAGCTAACGATGGTGTACATTCATTTTAACACACTGGGTTTTATTACTACTTACGATATCTCTAGCTGAAACAAAGGAGTGCAAGACATTCAAGTAAATTACTTTTTACTTTTATGATGTACATTTGATAAAATCCGATCAAGTATCCAGACACAACTTGGCTCAGGTAATCTCTGCACTTAAGACTAAGCATGTACAGGTCTGGTGTCTAAATCAGCTGTTTAATTAGTGTTTGAGTTAGTGAGCCTGCATTTGGCTGAAGGGGGCCGTATCCAGCTGTGGTGTTGACCAGACAGAGACTTGATTGTCAACGCAGGCCTCATGCAGCACATTCACACACACACTGCTCTTTTCTCTGTTGGAGGGGTCGATTGGGGGTGGGGGGGGGATCAGGACAGCACCTCAATGCTGGAGTTGTCTGGTGGATAACAACGCAAGATAAACAGAAACAGAGCTGGTGTGTTTGTGTGTGTGTGTGTGTGTGTGTGTGTATGAGAGAGAAATGGAAAAAACTCCCATTAATCATAGCTCATTTAAAAAATCATTAATGAACAGCCTTTATATCGTCCAAACACTAAGTAAGGGTGGGTGCTATGGCAAAAATATAACATCTTGACATTTTTGTCACAGTATGTATCACAAAGTTCAGTTCTGAGGTTTGAGAACAAGTTGGAACAGACAATGCCTATAAAAAACAGCAGTATTGGTGGGCAATTAAAAAAATATTTGGAAGCATTATGTTAAATTTTGTCACTATATGCTTTCCTGAGCATATGGCAGATATTGTCAATAGTTAATAAACTAAATACATATTTCATTAAAAGAGAGCACAATCAGTTCAGTTTTACTAGATTTGGCACAGTACTGTATATAAATGATTGTACCCAAACATTATAGTATTATTTAAATGTTGTTTAAACAACATTTATTGTTTAAATGTCTGGTGCATTCTGCCTGTTCCAATCTATAGAAAACATATCTTAACACATATTATGTACCATGAAAATGTCTTTATGTACTGAGATATTGCATTTTTGCTTGACCAACACCCCCTAAATCACTAAAGAAGATCAAGAGGATAAAACTAAGTTATCGATAAAATAAAAGCATTTAATCAACTACTTGTTGCTTTGCAGCTTATGCAGTTATTATACCAGTTATTGTTGTTTATAGCCTCTCTGTAATTGGTGTACGCTACATGCTGTTTAAATACTGATGTCACCCATCATGCACTAAAAAAAGTATGTTATGATGCAATTGATCAGGGAAACATGATAATGTATCAACATATTTCCAACCCGACCAAATAAGTTGCCCTATTTGAAAGCTATAGTGGGCAAATATGTTAACTTAAGCTCATCCAGATGTGGTAAATTTCCTATGTTGCTACTACATTCAGTGCTAAACTGTCTATTATAGGTCAAGTGCATTGTGCTTCCTCAGAGTTTATGTGCCAGAGACAGTGAAAGAAGTGTGATTATCCCCATAGACCTCATTAGTCTTTGTCAGCAACATACAAAGGCATATATTCTTTCCATTCTATCTTTGCATATCTTCTTCTCTTCCTTGCTGCTTTACTTCCTGCACACATTCATACTCCTCCTCTCCTTCTTCCATAAATCTCTATTCTTTTCTGTTTTTGAGAGTTCTGTGATTAAATGTGTGTGTGTGTGTGTGTGTGTGTGTGTGTGTGTGTGTGTGTGTGTGTGTGTGTGTGTGTGTGTGTGTGTGCGTGTGTGCGTGTGTGAATGTGAGGGTGTTAATCATTAATCTCTAATTCACACCAGAACACTGACTGATTGAGCAAAGTCCATATCATTATCAAACATTAAACACTTAACATTTCCCAGCATGCATTTTTTTTCTTGGACAGAGAGGCATATATGCGCTCACAAACATAGACTAATACATAATAATATGCCTGAAGATCTGACACAGAGAAGAATTGAACAGTTTTTAAAGAGTTGCTTCTTTAATAGTAAGAACATCAAACTTCTGTTTTAAAACCTTAATTATTAAAGCTGCCCTGAAAACTCTGACCTAATGTCCTTCATAACTGTAATGTCCTGTGGCACATACAGAGATCACAACACTTCTCAGCACAGCACATTAGGAAGAATCAGTGTAGGATCAGACACAAACTTGTTGACTTCAAACAGAAACTGCAGGCTACTGATCAGTCCATAGCAGTGGTTCTCAAACCGTCCCCCAGATGGTCCACATTTTTGCTCCAACCCAACTCACAACACATAGGGATAGAGGAAAAATGTGAACCATCAACCCGAAAATTCTAACAGTCAAACAACATCACAGTCTGTTCTTGCTTTCGACCTCAAAAGCACATTTCAACAAATAAACTAGCACTGAGAATTTAAAGTATGCAAGTACATTCATATGTGTTCATAAGTCTAATCCAAAGCACAACAGCTTCTCTCTCACAAATACAAACACACGTAAACAACAACAGAACAACTGCACATATGCAAATACTTAAAAGGCTTTTTAAAAATGTAAATAAAAAGAATCACAGAAAGAGGGACTGTGAAGGACAGGGTGAAGGAGGCACAGAAAATGATGGATACCTGCGCGTAGCCACAGCATGGTGAGCTGATTTCAGTCAACACACCTACAACTGAAGATGAGCTGAAACGTGACACACACACACACACACACACTCATCCGTCACATCTTTCCCATCAAAAACTCAAACTGCTTTCTGCATCACACCACAGTGTTAGGATTTGGGGTTACAATCCCTTGGGTGTGTGTGTGTGTGTGTTGTAATGGGGGGATTAGGCCTTAGTCATGAGACAGGGCTGTACCAGGCCACCACACACAGCTCTTGTCGCCCACCAGCACTGAGTGTACCGTCTGACCTGAGCAGCTTACCTACACTCCACGAGAGAGAGAGAGAGAGAAAGAGAGAGAGAGAGGTTAAAGTTTAAGGAGAAATGAACACCAACTGATTGGACAGATGGAGAGACAAGGAGAAAAAAAGAACACACAAAGGAGAGAAAGAATAAAAGAACTTGTGAAGAATGTAAAGAATGACCCAAATATTCAGACCTGGAGTAGCAGGGCGGCAGCCCCATTGACACATCATCAACTAACAGCCACCCAGCCCAGCCATTTTAAATATGGCCAGTCACAGCACACACTAGTATTTATGGCAGGCATCCACACACGACACTGACTCCTGCCACTTCACACTGGTGACCTTTAACATTCTTTCACTGTCTTTCATCATTTATTCAATGATTCGCCTTGTACAGTGATTCTAATCTACACTCTCAGAAAAAAAGGTACGACACTGTCACTGGGGCAGTACCCCTCTTGTCACTGTGGTGGTACCCTCAAGGGTCCATCTCAGTACCTGAAGTCAGGGAACATAACTGTACCAGAATCCACTGAAATTATATTTTCTAAGTTGTATTGATTCCACACACCCCGTCTAGCCTCCAGGTACATGCATGGTACGTTTATTTCTAACAGTGTATAGTTAGTTAAGAAACATGCATACTAGAAAAGAATGCCCTCTGAGCAACAAGGATTTTACATAGTCCCAAAAAGTTTTATTTGACTTGTAATATTACTGGAACCCGGGCGGCAGGTAACACTGTCGCCTCACAGCAAGGGGGGCCTGGGTTTGATTCCAGGGCCGGGAGACCGGGGTTCTCTCTGTGCGGAGTTTACATGTTCTACCCGTGTCTGCATGGGTTTCCTCCAGGTTCTCCGGTTTCCTCCCACAGTCCAAAGACATGCAGTCAGGCCGATTGGACATGCTACATTGCCCCTAGGTGTGTGTGTGTATGTGTGTCTGTCTGTCTGCCCTGCGATGGACTGGCGACCTGTCCAGGGTGTATCCTGCCTTCCGCCCAATGACCACTTGGATAGGTTCCAGCACCCCCCTGAGGGAGAAGCAGCTTGGAAAATGTGTGTGTGTGTATATTACTGGAACCCTCTTTAGTTGCTATACAGAACCATTTCTTAGTGATGAGAACAACATATAACAGGTACTCAATCATGGAGAAGAATCAATTAAACCTACAAAGAGCCATTTAAGCACTTGAAGGATAATTTGAGCAAAAAAACCCTTGAAGTAAGCACTTTCTATGGGTGTAGGCTGTACAAACAAAACATCACCCACTAATGAACTACACATGTACATACTTTGAAAAAGGATGAAACACACAAATGAAACAATGAAAATGAAACAATAAACTCAGATTGATGAGATCTACTCTCTCTGATTAACTTAATGAGCTTGTCCAGAAGAAGGGTGCCAATGCAACAGTTTGGCAAAACTACGGTTTCCAACTTATCAAACACAGAGAAAGTAATATTAGAAGTTAGCAAAGTTGGTAATTTTATGGAAATCATAGCATCAGAGAATATGTAACGAAATAAAAATCATGATGATGTTGTTTATGATGATAATTCTGCAGTTTGTCTAAATTTATATTCTTGTCTGACTTTCCGTACAAAATGTGTTTTAAGGAAGAATGTGGTAGTAATCTGATTTTTAATTAATCCGATTTAAATGATATTACAGATGTACATAAATGCGCTTGGGGAAAAATGCATTAAAATGTGAAAACGTGACAACCAACTGATACGTGCAGTTGGTGCTGTTTTGTAATGAGAAATGCTCCTTGAGAATTATATGCCTGGTTGGTCAAAAACAATGCATTCCAGTGGCTGCAATATGGCGTTACAGGAGTGAGAGAGCAGGCCACATCCAAACCGTTCCACCCCACTCTCAAACCTTAGGAACCACCTGTACTTCCAACACTCCAACAACACTCAGTGACTGATTGGCACAGGGTGAACCCCTGTGTGAAATACAGGACAGATTCTTGGCCCACAGTAAAGCAAAGTTTAACTGTTAAACTTCATACACAGAGTGGACTATAAAGGACTCACAGCTGGTAACTAACTGGGGCTGGGTTTCCCAAAAGCATATTAGTGTTGAGATCATCTTGACTGGTAGTGATTGCTTAATGTGATGTTCACTCTACCATTTAAGAATCGTCTTTGTACAAAGATGCTTTCTGGAAACCCAGTTTGGAAATCCAGTTTCATTTGGCTCAATGCGATATTAAACAGGCATGATGGAGAATCTGTTTGTTCTTGAAACCTTGGCTAATTATTACATTACATTGGCGAAATCATATTTTGTCAGAAACATAGTTGAAGAATGCCCAGGCAAACGACTGCCCAACCTTAAATCTGGCCCTGCCCTTTGCAAGATCATTACTCCAGAGTGCATTGAAACGAAGTCCGAAAAAACTTGAAGGACAAACAGTCGCATTGGGCTCCAGGCAGAGTGTTGACAAGGTGAGTCTCTCCAGACTAAAGTTAAACAGTGATATAAAGCACACAGATGGGCCCCCATCCAAAACATTGACTCCCACACTGCACTATTGACTGATCTGTTCTGCTATCATTTGATACTCCCTGCTGTGTGTTTGCCTCTGCATGTGTTTTCAGATAGTATGTATTATAAGGTGTTTGTGTGTTGGTGTGAGTGCTCTTCTAACTTAATGTGTCAATAATGCTGTGTATTTTACATGAATGTCTTAACTGCTCTGTAGTGCTATTCCACCCCAATAGTATAGTGCAAGCATATATGTGTGTGTCTAGTCATGTGTGGAACTGCATGGTTTTGTGTGTACGTATAAGTCTGTTATCCATCTCCCTCACATTGTCTGCACACTGTCACTCTAATGGTGTCTGAACAAGGGAAGGACGAAGTGAATGGAGAGAAAAGCATTACTCTCACCTCGTTCTGTTTCTCAGAGGTCACTGAGGTATGCTAGGAATGGTCCAGTCCATTAGGGTGAGAGTATACATAACTGAATAAGCCTCATAAAGCCACTCTTTTCCAAGAAATGAATACATCATATATCCTATGCAACGTGCATTCGTCAAAGATGTAGGACGAAACGTGGTTGGTTCAAATGTAGGTGAATGAGAAAGTACCACTGGGGCACTGAAATACTGTTAGTATTTTGGCTTTCACGCTATACATTCTCTTATTATTTGCCGTTATGTGGCTACATTGAAAAAACAGTGATGCAGTTCACATGTATACAGATTCTGTGTCTTGTATACACAACTCAGTAATCAAAAAATACATGATAAAAAAGTTACTTTTATGGTATAAACACAGTCAGCATGAATCTTGAGACCTGTCCATTCAATTACTGTCAAAATTCGCAGATGAGGTCGCTATGACTTTAGGAGAACAAGGCAAAAAGCACAGTCTACTTGTTTAACTACATAGAAAAAATCCATCTTCCATTTTAGCTCACATTAGTTTGTGCCCCCTCTTCCCTCTAAACCAACACAATTACTGACAAACATAAGTAAACTGAAATACAAAATTCTTCTGATGTAGTACATTTTATTCATGTGGAAATCACATCGAAGGGTCTAGCTGTGGTAAATTACCCAACAATGTACACATCAAGCAAATTCAACATATTACTTTTTTCAGAGTGGTCACATCATACTGTATATACACTGTTTATATTTTTGTCACGTGTGCATACAACACACATTAGATTCTTATACATTTTCTGTTTCATGTAATTTTGTTCTGCATATTTTATTGCATTATATTGCTGTTTTGTTGTATTTTTCTTGTTTAACTTCATTTTTTTAGTGTATGTCTGGGTCGCATACTGTGTAGTAAATATTGTCCATCTCTTGTATGTTGGCCTTAAAAGTTTGGCTGAAAGATTTTTGTTTTTATATCTTGAAAGCGCCATTTGGAATAGTGCAATCAAATCACAGGAGCTGAAAAATTTATTACAGTCTACATTATCATCAAAATGCCAAAACTAACAGTTTGGCAGCCTGGCACAGTATGCTTAATGTTCATGCTTCTAGCTGGAAAAAGAGGATATGATGGTCTTCACAGCCAAAAGCACAGGCCTAGACATTAATTTATAAATACAAGCTGCAATATAAAGAAAGATATCTTTCCCAAATTGTTTAGCCCCACCTCAAAGAATACTATTTTGAGTCCAATATATATTAGTGTATGGTTGGAATAACAACAAGCTCCTCTTGATCAAACAGGTGGCTGCTACTGTGAATAAAGTGTATTAAAAAACCCTTTCACCTACTGAGCTCACAACTGACTATTCCTACCACTCAATCCATCCATCCTAGCTCTAACACAGACACACACTGCTTATCTGCGCTGTTTGTTCATCAGGGGGAACTGAGAACCTAATTATCAGTTATGTAAGAATGATATTTATTTGTACAAATGTTTCATTGAAAAATCATTTGTTAAATGATCGTGCAAATCAAACATGTCTGGTTCTGAAGCCTTTTAGATGAAGACACATTGAAATTACCCCACCTCAAACTGAATACAGAACTGTTATGTGAGGTATATAGTAAAACGGATTGTGGCACCTGAACACAAATATGAGCAATGACATAAAAAAGTGCCTGACTATGCAACGGCTATCTAACTCATTAAATCATAATAAAATTTTGAAAAGATTTGCACATACATTTTCAGTTTTAGGCTGTTATTAATTTGAGTTTCTAGAGAGTTTTGTTCAGTCAAGCTCCACACAGGTCCACATACTACAGTCAAGGCAGAAGTTGTTACTTTTCTCGATTTATGTTTTTAACTGGAAAAATACACATTAATCAGCACTATTATTATTAGCAGCTTGGGTAGGTTGGTGCTGATGTAAAAAATATGAAAAATATTTTGCTTAAGGGCAAATTTAGGATGGACTGTAAAACAACCATATTTACATTTTCTGGCACTTGGCACTCTTATCTAGAGCAACTTAAAGTTTAATCATGTTACAAAGGCAGGCCAGTGTAGCATTAGGGGTCTTGTCCAAGGACTCTTATTGGTACAGTATGGTGTTCTTGCCAGAGCATGGAATTAAACCTCAGCCCCACTAAAGGTTGTGGTCTTTCATACTAGAATATACCAAAAGTTGTTAATATTAAATCTCAGTGCCAAGCACCAACATAAAAACTAGGTTATCTGAACAGCTTTTAAGAAAAAAAAAATATTTTTTTTTCTTTTCTTATCTTATAATCAATAACCTTTTTCAATGCAATTATCTGGATGACATTTGGTCATCAGATTGCTTTAAATGTATCTGTGCAGGAGTAATTAACAAAAGAGCAATAACTTGGTCACTCACACTGAGTGAAATGAGATCGAGACTCTTTCAGCTTGGGGGGGTCACATCAGTTTTATCAACAAACAGCTTTTCACCCCTTCTTTTGTCCTTTGTCTGCCAGAACACCACAATGGTTGTCCTGAGTTCTTTCCAATAACACTAGCCCACTCTCCCAAAGACACACATACACACACACATATGCATGAATAAGGAAAAAGGGGCTTTACAATTATCAGTTCAACTGTGCCTGAATATCAACTAATATCCTGTTATGAAAAGCACCTGCTCTACAGGCGTGTAAAACATACATGTTTAGACCTACAGCACACTACAGCTTTGATTTTCCTCACACTAGAGCAAAACATCAGAGCCACTAGCATCACCTCAAAAAAAAGCACAATCTAAAAGTGAAGCATGTGCAGATCATTGCACAGCCATGACAAATCAAAGGATGGACAAATGCTGACAAAATGTGGAAGATGCTTTTGTTTGTCTAGACCAAGGCATAAGTAAAGATTAACCATTCGTAACTGAACAGGTTTTACGGTAAATCTGAAAACAAACACAACTCACTATTAAGCTGTGCACATGCCCAACGCCTGCCATGCTGAGAGCCTGCAGTGAAGTTTAGAGCCTGAGCATCTCTCTCACTCCCCATGGAGGAATGTAAACACATGAAATTCCTGTTAAAGTCAAGAGCAGCACTTGACAACCATGAACTCCAGAGCTGGTCAACAATGTTTACAGCGGATCACCATCTAATAAACAGTCCATCACACCTGTACTCTGAGTATGACTCATTATCACTGGGAATGCCTCTAAATCCACCCAAAAGCCTGTTATCATGCGTTATGCTCTTTGTCCAAAGGAAGATGTGATACGTGTGTTGCAATAAAGTTAAAGTTAAAACATTGGGGTGGTCTGCATTTACAGCCCCTCAGGCAAAGAAAATGAAGAGGTTGAAAAGAAACAAGCTGCAGGAGTAAGAGAGATGTAACTGGAAAGAGTAATGCATCTTGGATGCCTTATTCACAGCATTGTCATCTTTACACAGTTGATTATAGTAATGAACATTTCATTGCTGTCCAAGAAAAGGAAAACCCCCCAAAGCATGTACTTCCATGTTTTTCCTATTATTATTTTTATACATCATTTGAGCACAGCAGGTGTCCTTTACTGTGCATAAAATTTTCAGGTTGAATGAACCAACAGTAAGGCTCCAAAATAGCTTGGAATTAAACAACAGCATGTAGACAACGGCATGTAGATGTATACTCACATGGCAAGTGACCGTAGAAGTTACAAGCATGAAAGAAAGAAGTGTTTTGAATGTCCTCCATAACTTTAGTGTGTTTTTAAATATCTTTGTCCATTTTTGTCAGATTTTCTGTATTACTTTAAAACAGTAGAAGCAAATCATCTCGCTCTCATTTTGCCTGTGGCCTCAGACAAACAAACACACCATTTATCTGCTCTTTTTTGGAGTGTGCATTTCTATAGCATAACCATCGCCCCCCCCCCCTCCCCTCCCTTTGTTCTGCCCCTCTCCTCCAACATCTCTCCATTTCTGCTACCCATCTCTGCACTAACCTTTTACCTTTAGCCTTTTTCTTCCAGGAACACATTCACCTTAACCTTTCCCTGGGATGCATCACCACTGGTCATTTGTGTCTCTGTCCAGACTCGGGGGCCCCCCAAATCCCCCACAGCACATCCAACACCAGCTACCCTACAATAACCCCCACCCTACAACACCCCCCTACCAGCAAAACCCCCATCCATCACTTTTATAGCAGTGCAGGCTGAAAGTCAAGGGCCCTGATGGAAAGTCTCACCGCTGTGAGAGCTGAAGGTTTAACACGAGCACAGAAACAAGAGGCGTGATGAACAGGATTTAAGGCCTTTACCAGTCAAATCTCTGACTCACGTTTCAGATTAGGTGCTAAACTCTTCTGTAACCCACAGGATACAGATTCAGGGAAATCAACCAGAAAATGAGAGCAACGAGAATGTAAAAGCGTCCAAACGAACCTTAAAGTATCAGTCGCGTCTGTTTTTACTTTCTTTTTCCTTTTATATCCCTGTTTCTTTACTAGGTAGCCAGAATCAGGTGCAGTGCAGATCAACCGAGCCGTTTTCCTTGTTGAACACTGCGCCTTTAGACGCGGTCTCGCGAATTCAAGGTGCTGCAAGTTAATCAACACACTTACCTTCAAAAAATCTCTGTAAGGCTTCCGTTTCATCGACCACGTCCATCCTAGCGGGTCCAGGTTAAAAACTCCATGTACGGTTCCCTCCGGCCGGTGGAAGTGGCGGGGGGTCGACAGCCTCTCAAACCTTCATCCAGCGCGCCGTGTTAAACTCCTCTGTCGGCCAGCCCGCTCCTCTGGGACTCACAGCCCTCACAACCAGCACCACCACCGCCCCCTCCCAGACTCCAGACCAGCACAGAGCACTGAACTACTCACCAAGAGCCCCCCACACCACTTCATTCACTTACATATCACATAAAAACGTGTTTATTCCAGTCTGAACTAGTCCACGTGTCTGCGGTGGTGTTAAAATCAATAGGTTAGCTTCAGCCTCGCGCCGTCAGGTGTCAGCAGGTTCCGGCTGATCCAGCAGGCTGAGGGTTTAAAAGTGTTCAGGAACACGGACTGGACAGCGGGTTTATTCGGTCCCAGAACTGCTCCAGGGACAGTGTTCCGCGCTTTAAGGAAAACCTGTGAGCAGAGGCTTCGTTACCTACAGCTCCCTCCCTCAGTGTGAGAGCGCTGAGCTGAAGAGAGGAGAGGAAAAGAGAGGAGAGGAGAGGAGATGCGCGAGAGACTCACAGAAAACTCACTAACGCTGTCACTGCACCTCAACATGAAACTGCGAACAAACATTTCTGTTTGGGCTTACACTAAAAAGCCAAAGAGTAATACACCCTTATATAAAAAGAGCATCTTAAAAATAAATAAATCAACAAATAAATAAATAAACGTGAGCGCGCGAGACGGACGCACACATTCCGAGTGAGGCAGTGTGAGAGCTAAGCTAACTCACCTAAACCGAGAGAGCAGATTTACTCCGGATTTACTGAGACAAAATCACAGCGGTGAAGACAGATTACTGTCCCTGTGGACGCTGAAATAGGGGCGATATGGCAAAAATACTTTTTACACGATAGATTTAATGAGTTGAAGCAGAAAAATAGAACCTGTTGTGCCAAAAAAAATACAACACCAATAAAAAAAGTATAATAATTATAATAATTATTATTATGCTCACTTTGTACTGAAACATGTAGTTAGTAAACGTTTTTTTTTACTATTGTCAAGATTTTAAGTCATTTTTAAAGTACGGCCAAGATACTGTGACATAAAGCATAACCAACATTTTAAAAACTAGGCTAAACAGATATAATAACACAATAATAACAAAACAGTGCCATGTTGCCCACCCCAACATCAAATCTGATTTATTTTTATCACTTTGAGAAGTGTATAAGATCAATATTTCAGTGAAGTGTTGAGGATCATTACAAGGCAGAGTTTATAAATCATCAACAGGTTTACACTTAATATTCAGTCCATGTTTTAGCACCAGTGCTAACATGGCATGCTTTCACAGTTTTTGGCATCACGAAACACACTACAGATAAACCAACAATACGCTAAAATAAAATAGTGCTTTAAATTGACATAATTTGTATGTGTCAGACAGTAGTGTGTGATTAAAATGTGTTACATCAGCTTCTCTCTGGCCTAAAGAAGTACACTGAAAACTGAAAGAACTGTGTTGATGTGACGTATTGATTCACGATCAATCTACTGACGCTTTTGGATCATTCTAGCACCACTTTTTGGTGGTGAGGTTTTTTCACTGTGGGGGGATATGTGACCCCATATGAGACATTTGAGCTAAACGCTGCAGTGGTTTCTGTAGGTGTTGTGTTTTGGCGTGCCTGTTGACTGTGAGAGTGACGGAGTTTGGTGAAGGATTGTGAATGGATGAGGTGTAAAATGCCTGCAGTGAATACTGTATGAGCTGAATGATCTGTTTCTTCTCTCTTTATCTGCGACCTCTTTACACACAATAGTGCTGTGTGCCACCCCCCCCCACTTATGAGATGCTGTTTTGTTGTCTTTATCCTCACAGCTGGAGCATCTCCCTCTCTCTCTCTCTCTCTCTCTCTCTCTCTATCTATCTATCTCTCCCTCTTTCTCTCTCTCTCCCTCTCCTCTGTTTGACCTGAACAACGCGCCTGTTCTTTCCTTGACACAGTGTAGATTGTTTGGAAGGACGCAGGCAAGAAAAAAAGGAATAGAGGCCTTGGTGGACAATGAAACATCTGGCCATGTTAATGCACTTCATCTCTCTGTGTGTATATCCAATGTATGTACGTCTGTGCACATGTGATACTATAGGCCTACTGTTGGAGTGACCCTGTACTGTTAGGTCTTCACAATAAAACTGCATGTTTTCTATGTGAGTGTGTGTGTGTGGGAGTATTTTAAAAGTTTGTCTTCATAGGAAAAAACTGAAACCAAATATTCCTCAGCGGAAAGCTCTACTACTACAGTATAGAATTATGATGCAGGTTTAGAGCTTTAGTCAATGCTACAGTGACATGCAACTGTCGTTTGCAGAAGTAAGCCAGCACTTTAAATAGTTACGAGCAGGGGTGCCTCAAGTGTGTCTGTAGGATTGCTTGATTTGGCCTGCCAAAGTTATCTTAACCGTACCCTTCTCATCCAATGATATTATCTTGATAGTATCTGCCCACCTATTTCATGTCTCCCAGCACCAACATTATGCGTTCAAATAAACAAATGCACACAAAGACAAAAAGTTTGTCCCTCCAGTGAAGAGAAAAGAGCCTAATAAACTATAGAACCCAACAAAACATTTAAATGAAACACATATGATTGGTAAAAGGATGTTTTAAAAGGATGCATTAGCTTACAAATACTTCATTCTGTGCATTGCTCTCATCATGCACACTGACCCATACAAATATTGGACAGCCTGAGTTTGTTGTTGACAATGAGCATGTGTCTCCCTGATGCGAGAGGCAGACAGAGAGGGGCTGGGGGCTCCACTTCAGAAATTCCTCTCTCTCTCTCTCTCTCTCTCCCTCTCTCTCTGTCTTACAAAACAGGTGTGCTTCCTCACAGCATTCTGACACATTTATCTCACCCTGCATTCCAACAAATTAAAGGGCCCATATCACCAAAATGTTTTTTTTTTCATATACAGTTTAATGTCATATGTAAACATTGTCAAAGCTTCAATATGTACCATTCCCTATATAGTTCATCTGGTCCATTTATAGAAACTAAGCTGCAAAGCAGCCTGCTTTGAATACACTGTGAAGTCACAAAAACCAATATTTTTACATACATCCACCGCTTCATCTTACAGCAGTTCAGCCCCATCCCTTCATGCTGAAATGGGACACCTAGAATATTTTTTGAATGAGGCATATTACAGGAGAGCCAATGAGAACAGAGCTCGGAAAGGGGGGTGTAATCACCGCTATGTGCCACTAAATCTTACACACTGTACCTTTAAATCTGAAGGATAAAGTGAGGTTGAAAACGGACACGTATAAATGAACGAAGGCAGTTTTGTGGTGCATAACACTGCACAAATAAGTGGACCCCGGGGAAAAATAAAATGCAAGTGTAATGTAGGAAATGAGCCCTTTAAAAGTGTATGCGAGACTGTGAGAGAGAGAGAGAGAGAGAGAGAGAGAGAGAGAGAGTTTTGTCTTATTTTTTTATAGTTTTAATCGAAAATGATGAATATTATAATATCATTTCATTTTCATTTTTTTTTTACATATTATATTATTAATTAGAGATCATTTTCTACTTCAGTCAAAGCCTGAACGAACTCGCGCTGTTCTCTCACTCCTGCTCACTAGGTGGCGGTAAAGACTGTTACACAGATTAAAATAACGCTCTGAAACAGAAGGACCGCAGAACCAACATGGCGATAGGGAGAGCGGGTAAGCCTCGCCGTTGTCATAGAGACGGTTATAACGCGCCCTTTAGAGAGACACTGAGAGAAAAATGTATATTTGCTTTATCTAAACGTTAACACCAGGTTTCTGTTTGGAGCCATAGCGGGAACTAGTTAGTAAGTGCCTCTCATCGTCTAGTGAACAGGCTGGAGTAACTTAGTTATCTAGGTTAGCTAGGTTACGTTATACTTGCTTAGACCTGGGTTTTAATTCAGCTACCGACTCGTCGGTTGTTCAGTTAGCTCTAGTTAACTTCCTTCTGTTAATGAAAAAACAAGTAAAAAACAGCGAGGTATATTCCTTCCTTGGTATAACTAACTAGCTTGTTTTCCAGAGAAAGGGCTCCTTGAAACATAAACTTGTAACCTGAATGTAGTTAACTAGGTTAGCGTTAAGTAACCTAGCTAGCGTTAAGTGTATGTAAGGGTAAGAATGTAATATAATGTTATAATGAAATATAAAAGTGATGCGTAATCTCTCTGCCTTCCTTTGACTTTTCTTCAGGCAGAAATGCCAGCGTTGTATCCTTCTTCTAATGTATGCTATTCAAATGCTCTAGCATTGTGTGAGCAAGGCTGTACCCATGACGTAGGAGCTATTACCATAGCTTATGCAATATTAATGTTTGGGATAAAGACATGCAGTGAATTAGGCTGTGCTTTATGTCAGTAGGCTCAAGTTCCGACCTTCTTCTTGGGGTAATGAGGGCAGTGGGACAAGTATATAAACATGGGGTATTTTTGCAGACAAACTGAATTAAGTCTGTGTGTGTGTGTGTGTGTGTGTGTTTACAACAAAAAACTAATTTGCTAGTATGTTAATAATACTGTATTAAAAATGGAATTAAATGCTTTACCTTAACTTGCTGCTGGAGCTGTCCTCTGTGCTCCTCCAAATCCTTCTCTGCCTCTCTGCATTCTATAGTTTGTTCTACTTCCTCGCCAGCCTCTGCCTGATCATCTACAAAAGTGAGTACTTTACTGAATATGTAATGAAGTAATTTCTGTGACACATCATTCATTTCAGCTGCATGAGAATCCATGGGTACTGTGTGTTGTGTGTTGCAGGCCAGGTGCTGAGTTACCCTGATAGTGATTTGGCTCTGGATGTGTGTTTGCTCCTGCTTATGGCTGCCCTGGATATCATCAGAGTCTACTTGGGTAAGTTAAGGCCATTGGAGCTGCCTAACCTGAAAAATATATGTTGATTTGTCCATGTATGTAGTGCATCTTCTATATCTTGGGTATATTGTGTATCTCTGCCTGTGGTAGGAGTGAGAGGTAACCTGCAGGAGAGTGAGAAATATGTAGGTGCCAACCTCATCATCACAGGAACCACACTGCTGTTTGCAGTTTATTTCCTGGTGTGGCAGTCATATGTGCTGAGAGCTGACGTCATCGTTAACAGCATCCTGCTCTGTCTCTATGGTCTCACTGGAGTTGTTGGTTTTGGAGCCCTCGCTCGCTTCACCAGGTCAGAATTCTAGGATTGAAAGTTGGGAGAAATTGGAAATTATGGGATTGATGTTTTACATGCAACATGGTAAGAGTTTTGTGTGGTCTGCACAAGTTGAGATATTCATACACCTAAGCCCATTGCCTTTCAGTAGGATTCTCTATTTTGAATGATAAAGAGACCATTAATAATATAGATTTAAAATGTATTTAAATTAGGGAAATGGGGGGCGGCCAGCAAGAAGAATTTTTGAAGAAGAATTCACCTCTCAAATATGCAAATATAAAAATTAAAAATGCTGAATTGCTGAAAAAAAGGACAATGGAGGTACATTATAAATTCATTTTAACAGCTCTATAACATCTAAACAAACATCTCAACTTTACAGAAGCCATAGCTGGCCTTCCTTTTCACTAAGCATTTAGAACCAAGCAGCTGTTTTGAATGGGCAGATACTTCCATGGAATCTGCAAAAGTGTCTGCATTTTTGCTCCATGTGAAACTCCTCCTCACAGTAAAAGTGCTACTGACTCCAGACCTCACTGTGAAACCCAATTTATGTTTAACGAGGCTTCAAACAGTAAAGAGATTATATGGAGACACGGTTTGTCTCAGATTAACTGTGTATTATTACAGTAGATTAAACAGTTTCAGAGTCACTATTAATCATCTAGACCAGAGGTTACCAACCTTTGGGCAGTGCACCATGAGCTGTTTAGTACAGGGACAAAAAAAAAAACCTAATCAATGGTAAGAATGGAAGATGAGATAAACAAAAAATCATACAAAAACATGATGACAACTACATAAAATACTGCTAATAGAGATACTAATGCCCCAACTCCAAATCCTGGGGAGAAGCTCATAGAGTACTTCACCATTTGTCGTAACACATAATTCTCAAGCAGTGATTTGTGGCCTAAACTCCCTCCCTCACTGATCCATGTGGTTTATTCTGCATTGTTAAAAAGGCTGGTTAGTTAGTGTAGTGGGTAACGCCTCTGCCTTCTACACTGTAGACTGGGGTTCAATCCCCACCTGGGTAAGCACCCTACACTAAACCAATAAGAGTCCTTGGGCAAGACTCCTAACACCACCTTCACCTACCTGTGTAAAATGATCAAACTGTAAGTCGCTCTGGATAAGAACATCTGCCAAATGCTGTAAATGTAAATGGGAACCATTGATCTACACCTACTGTATTAATATACTCTGTGTACTGCAACCTGAGTAAAGCAGCACATGTTTTACATGTTTTAATGATTCTTACTCAGTGCACTCAGCTTTCATATGACGAACATTAAAAGGTCAGATATAAGTATCACATTGATGATAACTTGATTTCCCTTTCCCAGATTGTCTCTCTTTTCGCCAGCCGTTCTTTTCATCCCTTTGTTTTTGAGCATGAATGAAATCAGCTAATTTTCTGTGCATCAGTCTTTGGGTTTGAATTATTAATATGCCTTTCATTCACTGCTCTTGTCACTTTATCTGCAGCCTTATGTGGGAGTACGGTTTTGGTGTGGTTACTGCTTTGTCTCTAGACTCATTAAAGATGCTTTTGTGTAGGGCATGATGGCATAGAACCCGCTCCCAGTAGCCAGACTCTGTTAGAGCAACAACCTTTTATTTTGTGTTTATAAGGCCTAAAATAAAGAAACGTCCCCGCAATAACCTTTTTATTTTGTGTTTATAAGGCTTAAAATAAAGAAACGTCCCCGCAACAACCTTTTTATTTTGTGTTTATAAGGCTTAAAATAAAGAAATGGTAATTTGGTCTCAGAAAAACAGATGGATTAATAATATGAATAGGTGATAGTATAAACATGTGCAGATTCTTTTTAGAAAAAGTCAGAAATTCAGAGCTGAAGAGGTTGCTTTTAAAGAGTTTTAAACAGTAGGGGGCTCATAGTGTGAACTTTAAATACATATATTTAAGAGAGTGAATGCAATACTAAGACTGTATGATAATAAAAAATTGAATGAATGTTTATTGTCTAAAGAATTATCACCATAAATGATGTAATTGTGATCCAAATTCACTTATGAAGTACCACATATGAGTGTTACAGGGCCCTAACCTGTAGCTTGTATTTTGCCTGATGTTAAACTGACCGTATACTTACCATCTTGGCTAGCTTCTGCAACTGCTATATCATTTGTGCCAGTTTGGCAGTGTTTCCGTTCCCAGCCAAACAAATCAAGAGAACGACTATATGTAGCCATCTCTGTGTATGGTAATATTACCAAGTTTCAGTACATTTCATCAATCATCAGTGTTGCCCTTATCTCATCTAAGGACTCTTTAGGACACTCAAGTCTAAAGAGCTGTAAGAGCTGTTGATGCTTAAATATTAATGTGCATTTAAATGAAGATGCCAGGCGGTCTAAGCTGCCAAAGTCAGTATTTGCAGTTCTACCAGTCAGTGTTATCTGAGATGCTCAGCAGCGAAGTAGATTTATGTGGGAGATGTTTAGAGCATATTTTTACACCTTATTGTTTGTGTGTGGGTTATGGTGGCCTTGTTAACCTCTCTTTGAACAAAAACTGGTTAAAGTACATGAAGTAGAGTTCGCTGTAAGACTTAAAAGTCAAACAGTCGGCTACATATGAAGCTTTTCCTTGCCTTAAACAGGTGTGTTATAGAAAGGAAAACATTGAACTGTGTACAGAGAAGAGAAGACTGATCTGGCTTTTACATGATGTTGTAGGATGAAATTATTTTATCAAAAACACAAAAAGAAATTTGGATAAAATTTTATCTTGATTTCAAACATTTCAAGAGAAACAGTTCTACGGGTACTGAGAAATGACTCAATTTTATTTGAAATTTAGGGCTAGTATTAATATAGCAATCTTAAGTTAGATTACTCTAATCACATTTCTTTGTATTTAAGATGGTCATAGTGATTCTAGGTCAGCATTCCTATTTTTACATGGTTTTTGACAACAGACACATCAAGATGTTTGACACAGATAGTGAATGTATTACGTTTGTTAACTTTGTGTTCTTCCTTGTGTCTTTCAGTGCTTATTCATGAGACACTGGCTTTATACCCTTGTCTACACTTCCTGTAACTTATGGACTACCGATTCCATAATGTATGACTGCTCCTCTGCACATCCTGTGGCTGACCAACCAGCATCAGTGTGAAGCAAGATGGAGTGGTCTGAATTGATCAATTGCTATGCAATAAACAATTTTTTGTAATCAGTGTAGTTAGCTGTAGTTGCTGTAGTGGGCTGGAAAAGCCCACTTTTTTTTTGTGTGTAGTATTTTTACAAATGTGGCAAGACATGATAGGACTTGGGAAAAGCAGTTTGGAAACAAAAGATAGAACAGTAAAGATGATTTTCAGTGGCTCTAAATGTTTTTCTCAGAACTCTGATGTTTTTTTTTTTTTACAATTTACAAATGTTTAAAAAAATTAAGTCAAATTGCGTGTTTTTTTTTTTTTATTAAGGTGAATAAACACACATCCTCCACAGAAAACAAACTTGTTTTTTTAAACATATTGAAAATGTGTCATAACAGTTCACCTTTTAGGTTTTTGTTCAACTTTTTAAATTCACTTCCAGCTTTGTCCCTTTGAAGAATCTACACACACACACACACACACACACACACACACACACACACACACACACACACACACACACACATATATACAGTGTAGTTACATATGTAATACAGACTTAGTTACATTGTTTATCTAAGACTAAAGTTCATTAATGGTTGGTTTATTTTTTCTGCGGCTCACCAGTAGAGGGTGTGTGTTTCTGTGAATAAAGTGTGTGCACTGAGGATCTGTCTGCTACGGCCTTCCTGCTGTGTGTATCACATTAATCAGGTCGGGTAATAAGAGAATTTGCACCAAGTGATGTTCAGGGTTATGACTACACTAACGTCTTTTAAAGGCAATAGAAACAAACCCTCATGCAAATCATTCTGCTCCTGTTCAGTGCTGCAGTAGTACAGTACTATAGTACTATAAAATGTTATAGTCTAATAATTTTAAATATTTCTAATGACATACTTACAAATATAAGCTTTGTAAATCAAAGCTTTACACACTAAAGAGAAAGCAGTTTTAACCACACATTGGCTATACTTGGGACTTTGGCCCCCCAAAGTATATTGACAGCTGTCCACATATATTTTGTTCACTTTTTAGCAATTTCCAGAAATGACTGCAGATCACTCAGTCAATAATGTACATTACAGAATTACTAGATAACACACAACATATTTCTTTTTATTTCAAAACATACATGCTTTGTTTGTATACCCAATTTAGTAGAAAGAGTACTGAAGTGATTTTGGGTTACTGTATATATTTGAAAAACAAACCTAACCACTTACCTCAAGTATACTTCAGACCTACAGTAAACAGTGAGAAAGAATGATCTCTAAAAAGATCTCTTATTCATGGCTGGTGAAGTTAATGATCTGCTGAAGCATTAAAGCATAAATATCTCCAGTTTCATTAGTAAATTGTCAGAGAACTTTCTGTTTGTGTGTGTGTGTGTGTGTGTGTGTGTGTGTGTGTGTGTGTGTGTGTGTGTGTGTGATGAGCCAGACTGTGAGAACACTGGAGCATTGGTGTGTCTGTTGAGGTACTGTATTGATTCTAAAATGTAAACATGTATATTTTAAGATGAATCAAAGAAAATAAAATACAATTTTGTGGTATTTATTCATATTATGAAGTAAGAGGCTGAGGCTCAGATGTTTTTGCTCTGCTGTCATCCTTAGCAGCTTTGGTGCAGTCCAGGGTGACCTTCCACCTTGCTACTCCTTTTTGACTCTCCTCTTTGAAGCTGCCCTCCC
Organism: Pygocentrus nattereri; assembly: GCF_015220715.1. Taxonomy (NCBI): domain Eukaryota; kingdom Metazoa; phylum Chordata; class Actinopteri; order Characiformes; family Serrasalmidae; genus Pygocentrus; species Pygocentrus nattereri. The sequence continues at coordinate 33,328,250 of NC_051221.1, read as the reverse complement.
ATGGCCAGGGAGAGTATAGATATAATTATGTATAAATAAAAATTGAATTTTTGAAAAAATTATTATTTGCCTTTTTTATGTTCCACTTTGTATCTTCTCTACAACTTTGAGAGAAATTCACAGTAATGTTCTGAGTCAAAATGGTTTTAGGTATTTCTGATGCAATTCTGAGGTCAATAATTACTTCAGTTTTTAATGTTTTATGTGTTAAAATGTCTTGATTCTACAGAATTCAGTGTATGCTATACAGATTGCGTTACACAGAAAAATACAGACAAAATTACATAGAAAAAAAGGATTGTATAGCATGTCCTTGCACAAAACTACTGGGCCTAGGCAACTATAAACATCACAGAAACCTAAACTGCTTCAAATGAAGTGAATAAATACAGGTCATTTAGTTCACAGTGATTGATCAAACCATGCTGCCCTTCATGCAGCAGAATGGGGTTTAATACCAGGCCTGGTTGAGGTGAATTGACTAGTGAATTGATAACAGTATCTTCCAGAGAAGACAGCGACCTGTCTTGAATTGAATAGCAACCAGAAGGGAAAAGTTTGTGGAGAAAAAAGTTGGCTTGACAAAGCCATTGCTATAAAATCCCAGGTGGTTGCTAGGGCTCAGCTAGGCTGTGGCTATGTTGTCCCAGGTACTTGCTGAGGTGCTGTTATGGTATCTCAGGTAGTTGTTCATATCTGTGTGTATACATTGAATTGTCTCCACATTATGTCGTTCACTTTCTGTGGGGAAAAATCGTGGTTGAACACATGCTGTATGAAAACCGTATGTGCGGTCAGTTCCCAAAGCATGTGTTGTACAGGCTCAAACAAAGTTTTGCGGTTTTAGTTCGGAAACCTCTGCAGACTTAAAAAGTATGGCTTCTCCTAGAGTTCTTTAGTGGATGCAACAGTTCTATTTAGAACCACAAGTTCTATATGGATCTATTTGCATGCTTAAATGTTTTTTGCACGGTGGAATGGTTCTTCAGATTCTTCCATATGTTTCTGAACCTTTTTGATAAGGGTTCTGCGTAACACTAAAAAGGGGTCTTCTATTGTTAAAAGCTTGACATCATAACTATAGCGGAAGCCTTTTTGGTGCTCATGGTCCTACATAGATCCATTGCCTTTACTAAAGAACCCTTGAAGAACCATGTTTTGAAAGGTGAAGTGAAGTGTGTTGGCTTTGTCAGACAATCTAATCATTTCAGCCTGTCTTGAAACACCGTGACACAAAGGTGAACCCCTTCCACGCAGACTTTGTTGTTTTATAATCTGCTCATATGGCTTGTGCTGGTCCTTCCCAAATGTTGTCCCGTTGTGAAACGAAGCCCCGCCCCCTATCGCGACGCGGCTACAGTTACCCTCCCCGTCTGTCACCTGTCAGTAAGGCCCGCCTCCTTCGCGCGAGCCAACACACACACACACACACACACACACCCTAACCTGTCCACACACCTGCTGGCGCGACCTCGCGCCCTCTCACTGCTCCCTGTGTTCTCGGAGCGCTCGAGGCGCCGCGCGTCTCCTTGGCTACTGCTGTCACTCCGAGAGCAAAGTTCAGCTGCTCGCCACTGACTCATGGAGGAACTGGCAGCGTGACGGACTCGCCCGCGTCTTACATTTTCGGAAAAACACACATACAGGACGGACGAAGGAACACTAGAGGACCAGAGCTGTGCTGCTTCTGCTCGGGTAAGAGCTCGGCTTTTTTCTCAGGCACTGTATGTGGGCTGTGGAGGCCAAAAACGCAGACAGGTCCTGTCAGTGAAGCTGTGCAGCATCTCTCGTGTACATTTGCCATTGAAAGGGTGACTTGTTGCTGTTGCTGTTAGCTGCTGCCTGAAGGAGCCCAGAAAGATTCGAACAAGATGAAGTTCACTGCAGGTCATGCATAACAACTGGTTAGTAACTTTTGCCTGATTTGCTATTGGTATGTGTCTTGGCTCTGAATGGTATCAGTGGATAAAAGCCCTCATCACTAGAGAGTTTGTGAAAACTGAATCCATGTAAACTAGAAAAAACTAGTAAACCATTCACCACCTGAGCAGCATACAGCTGGACGCAGCACGGTTGAACTGTTTAAAAAGTGTAAGAAAGGATGATTTTTAGCTGATTTTTAGCTATTTGGCTTTTTAAAAATACAAAGCATGAAAGGTGCTAACATATTTGCCAAACTTGCAATATAGACAACATTTTTTGCTCTTTAATGGGCCAAATTTAAAATGTACATTTTACATTTTAAATCAGTTGCCTAGTTAAATAACCTCACTGAAGTAAAATACTGTAACGTGGAGCGAGGAGACAGATGCACGTGCTGAGATAAGGCGAGATTTATTAAGAGCAAATCCAAAATCAGGGTCATAAGCGGTCCAAAGTCAGATGGCCAACACGGGTAGATTGGGGGGGCAGACATGACAGACAAACCAGAACAAGCAGAGCAGAACAGAACAAACAGAACATCCAACACAGCAGATAACAGTTCAGACAAATGAAGACCAGCACTAGACTAATGAAAACACAGGGTTTAAATACAAGAGGGCTAACGAGGGTTCACAAGACACAGGTGTAAACACAGGTGAGAATAATCAGGGGAGGAGTCACCAAAACAAGGGGCCAGACTAGGAAACCAAAACAAATGCACATGGAAGATCAAAACACAACACGAACACATGGACAGGACTGGGAGGGGCCAATCGTGACAAATACTACACCCAAAGTAAGGGCATGTGCATCACAAAGAGTCGTGCATAATAACGCTACACCATTTTGGTACGGGTGAAGTAGCAGCATTCAAGCACAGTATGAATGAACTTACCTGGCTTCCGTTACTGACCTCATACAATTTAAACACAGATCTGCCAAAATAATAAATTGGCTAATTGCAGATCTTGTGTTTTGAGCAAAAATGTCCTGATTTCAATCTGGGCTGACTCTGATGTGCATCCCCATAGGCTATTTTGTCAAAATATTAGCAGTTCTTACCTGAATTAGGTTATGTTTTCAGTATGGTTGTTGACCTAATTTGTTTGGGCAGTTATCAGAGCACATCAACTCAGAAAACATTGGTAAACCCAAATGTCCAGGGATCTCTAGAATGTGCTCCATCAGTCGCACTGCTCTAGAACATTTTCTAAACACGCTAAACCAACATTTGGATGTTTGTGCTCTGGCCTTTCCCCTTCTCTGGGCTGTTTGGGTGGCTGTTGGCTGAACTTTGCACAAACTTTAAGTAAAGATACTCAGTCATAGACATACTACACCTGTCTCACTCAATATTGAGTTCCTTACCAGTTCATACTAACATGTCATCCTGGAAAACATGGATTTCATTCTCATTCCCATTTCTTTGAGACAAACTCTGAGAAGTATTGGTTAATATAATAATGCCATTTATGTGGCTGATTTGTTCCTTCCTTTTCATTATTCATTATTGTATATTGCTTAGTCATTTCCACATTCACGATCCCATAAGTCGTATTGCTCTTGTTGTGTTATGGTTTGCTATCTGGTGCCCAGTGTTCAAAATACCCCTTGGTGTTCAAGGAGTCCCATGTTGTTTGGCTACTCTAGCTTCAGCATAGTGGTACTGATGCTAGCTTCAGTGGCAACAAAACATTTGGCTTAACAGTTCTTTCATGGGGTGGTGCAGTGGGTAATGCTGTCACTTCACAGCAAGAAGGGTTTGATTCCCAGGACCAGGGTTCTTTCTGTGTGGAGTTTGTAGGTTCATCTCATGTCTGTGTCTTAACTAAGACCTTACACACATGTCTAGTGTCTCCAGTTTGAGAAATGAGTAATAATTCACTCTTTCCACCTGTGCTACATCATACTCTAAAGCTTTTCAGAGCTATCCCGGGCAAAGTTACAGTTGGTAGGCTATGAAGGGCTAACTGGATGAACCAATTTGCTGCAACACCACCCTGAGGCAGACCAGTGCTGTATCTCTAGGTAGTTAAGAATACCAAAGACAGAAGCTTGCAGATTGTGGGCGAACCAGCTAAACAATGATCTTTCGATGTATTTGTACTTGAGTCTCTATTTAACCCTAATGCACTGCATAATGTCATAATAAGTTTATTTTCAGGGAACCCCAGAATTGGAATTTTGAGACATTCAGGAGGTCCAAGAATTTAATTGGGGGTTCCAGGCGCACTAGTACACCCTGTATTTTGCACCTTGCTTATGCTGACCAGTAGTGGATGGGTTCTCCTCAAGTCTTGAGTTGTTCCTCTTGCTCTTAGGGAGTTTTTTCTTGCTACTGTCACCCTCGCCTTGCCCACTATGGGCCTGGAGAAGTTTTATAAGGCTGCTTTGTAACAAAGCCAGTTGTAAAAACAGTTATACAGATAAATTAGAATTGATCTGAATTGAATAACGTTCATGCTGGGTTTGGAACTAAGGTGATCACTGTGGCAGTGCTAGTTGGTTAGACTCTGTTTGATCTGTCCCGGTGCCTGTGTAAATGCCTAAGTGACTTAAAGGGAGTTTATAGTAGCCATGTTATCTCTCAGAGAGTGATGGGCTTACGTTTGATGCACCTGTCAGCAGGTGACATTTATGATCTACACTTCCGCTTGGTATTCCCTGTCCTCCTCACAGCCTGTTTCATAAGAACAGGCAAACACTTTGACTCCAGATTACCAATCATCATTACAGATAGAGCAGAATGGAGGCACTTAGCTGACCATTATGGCTTTCAATCCCTGTATGTTTGATTCACTCCTAAAGGCTTATTCATTTGCATGGAGCAAAGCTTAAGCGGCCATTATCTCCGCCTGCTCATCTGTTTACTGAAGCTTACACAATGAACTTGAATCAATAAAGTGGAGCTTAGTGGAGTGGTGACAAGAGAGAACACATTTGTTTGTAGCTTTTCAAGCTTGAAGACATCACCATGGAGATAACAGAAGTCTGAGTTTATTGAGTAGGGCCATGCTAGTGCGGGCTGTGATTTAGGATAGATTTGTGCAGGAATCTGTGAGTATGTGCACACTCTAGAATACTGCTTGTAAAGAGAGCGCTGCTCCTTGCTTTCTCATTTTAGTTACTGTCTTAGGGCTGTCATGATTGCAAGGTATAAAAAAAGATAAAATTCCAATTTATCATCTTAATAAATTTGCAGAAGCTCTTTGATAGGTAGCTGATGCATATTTGTTGTTCTCCATTGTTAAACAGCTTGTTTAACGTTTTCCAGTAAAGTATTTTGGAATCTTTGAAAGTTTCTCTTATTAGGTCAAATAAGGCTTTGAAAATTGTTATTTAAAACATTCTAAAATTAAAAATGATGAACAATAAATGTGAAAGTTATTTAAAAGGACACATTTTATGTTTGCAAGAATCTATTCAATATATTTATATGTGTTTCATAGCTTTTATAATGTATAAATTCATTTGAACAGGATAATCAGTTTAACTGTCAAACTTGTTGTTTAGCAACGGCGTCTTAGTGGAGTGATACAGTGTTTGTGAACAAAATGTTCTGTTGCAGCGAAATATCAGCACAGTTAGAACACTTCTCAACCAATCAGCTTGCGTGGCTGGAACTAACTCTTGTATAAATATTTTTTATTACACACATACAACAAAATTAGCATTTTAATAGTTTACTTAATTTGCATATAGATCCAAGTGACCCCATTTTTATTGTTGTCTTGTCTTTTTAACTCTGATTTTAATCATGAGAATAACCAGAAAATGACTTAGTTAATATAATGATCATGACAGTCCTGTATTCTCTTACGCTTTATGTACAGTGGCATGAACAGCTCTTCATAAAGTGCTGATGGCTCTGGCTTTTCATATCTAAAAGATACCAGCTCTGAATTTCTGGATGCAATTCACGATTGTACAGTAACGCAGATTTATTATTCCTTCGATCAGGATTATCTGATTAGTCTCTGATGATGGGGTCAGTGTTCCTGTCCTCGCTACCGTACAACTCTGTCCACCACTTTCCCAAACATGCCAACTCACAGGTTGCCAAGCTTCCTGCTATACACTTATTGTGGAGGAAATATATCAGAATGTCAGCTATCACAGCAAAAGCTCATCAGAGTTCAACAGGGAACTTGTACTTCACTTGTACCTTGTCTAGTTTATGTGGGATGTTTGTGAATCATTCGTTAAAGTTTAATTTGCATGCATGGCCTGAATTGCTTTTCTTTTATTTGTATATATGATTATAATAATAAGCTTTGGGAAGCACTGAAAAAGTGATAAATTCATTCAAATGTGTACATGATTTTCACATAAATAAATACTATATTACTGTATTATTAGATTATTCTTTTGTTATGAATATATTATTATATATCAACATAGATAAAAGTTAGTAAAATGAAAGACAACGTTGTTGTTTGTAAAAAACGATGTAATGTATTTTATTTAAGTGAATATGGTGTACATGTTTGAAAGAAGTAAATTCAAAGTATTACTTTGTCTGTGTGGATGTCAGTGGTCTTAAAAAAGTCTTAAAAACCAGCACGTTTGTCTGTTTTAGAATTCTTCATTTACTTGACTTTGGCCAACAGTCGACACGTATGCACATGCACGTCTGCTCATATCAGGTAGTGTATTAACCACCCTTGCCAATAAGAGGTGATCTAATTGCAGATCAGTTCACCTGTTGCACTAGTTGGCACATAGTATAATCTGATTGCCTTTGCTCCTACTTTGCCCGTTGAGTTTTACAAGCGGCGCAATGGAATTAGTTTGGGGAATAGTGTTCATGTTTAAAATCCAACTTATTTTCTGTTGGCAAATCAAAATCAAATAGACACGGAGAGATGTGTTTAGGCTGGGCTCCCTCTGTATGTCTTGTTTTTGATTTGTCAAACATTCAGTATATAACCAATTAGCCTTGCCTCTTATAATTCTGCACCAAGGTTCTGTACCACATGACCTTGAAAGCACAAGAGGGCTTTTTTAAATGACCCTTAATAGTCCCACCATGGGGAAATATCACCTCACTTAATCCATCCATGCAGTGAAACACCACATACACACTAGTGAACACACACACTAGGGGGCAGTGAGCACACCTGCCCGGAGTCCTAAGTGCATTGTATCTCCAAAATGGTAATTTTACAGGAGAAGAAAAAACCCACTTTTAATGTAAGTCAATAGAACCAGACGTTTTTTCAAGTTGTTTTGGACCATTTCTTTTGGTCCACTTGTCATGAAATGTACACACAATATAAAGGCCAACAAGTATTTTCAAATTATGTCAAAAACTGAAAAACAACAAAAATGGAGATACAAGGTTTTGACCCAACAACAGCAATATGCTCTTAAAGGTTCCTAAATTTCTTATCTTGGATGACTGAAGAATAACTTTAATACAGTACAATAAATAAATTAATTGATACTCACATAATACATTTTGAACATTAAGATCATTAGCAACAACAGTAATTTTTCCTGTTTTGATTTCCTCTGATAGAAATCCCTGACAGGCGCAATTACTTCCTACATCAGAATTGCTGTTTTTATTTAAATGACAGTAAATCACTGAAGTCTTTCGCATACAGTAAAATTCACATATAACCACAATGAAAGGAAGTCAGAGAGAGAGAGAGAGAGCAGTCAGGATGTTTCTGACACGAACTTGAGCAGTTTCATTGCTAATGCAGCTTCATGTCACAAGGGACATAAAAAAAAACAAATCGCTGTTGTCAGAAGAAAACCTTGTATCTCCATTTTTGACATTTTTCAGTTTTTGACTGAATTTGAAAACACTCGTGGCCTTTTACAATGTTTGTAAATTTCATGATGAATGGACTAAAAGTAACGGCCCAAAATAACTTGGAAAGACGTCTGGTTCTATTGGCTTGCATTAAAAGTAAAGTATGTTTTTTCCTTCTCTTGTAAAGTTACCATTTTGGAGATACAACGTTTTCTTCCGACAGCAACAAAACGCTCCATTCTAGAGAAACTTATCGACTCAGAATTCCTCACAGTGGTGATGAAAGGAAAGGAACCAGACCACCCTCACAGAAAGTTATTACATGAAAAGTTATGAATACACTGCTTTATGCCCGAGACATTGTTTTGTGTTAGTTTTGAGATAAGGTCTTAGAATAAAACATATTTAGGTTCATGCAGATTTCTGTAAGGCTCAATAGTCCTAAAAAAACTCAAATATAACACCATTCTACCATCATCAACATTACATATAACAACTCAAAAGAGGTTCACTGGTGTTTTGGATAGTAAATGAGTCTTCTCCTATCACCACACACTGTGTAAAAAATCACAGTTGGTAAGTGTCTCTACAATTAATGATTTAAAATCAACATTCTGAATGATTTTTTTGAGAGGTTCTGTAGAGAACCAAAAGTTCCTCTATGGCATTACCCCATATAACCTTTTAGCACCTTCATTTCTTCTCATCTTGAAAATTGTCTGAACATGTAAAAATCAGAGCCTAATTTCCAAAAAGATTTGTACTGATACAAGATTTGTATTAAAATTATTTGGGCCTATATCATGGAAAACTAGATTTTCCTTTTTGAAAAAGAAGGTTTTAAACACGTTAAAGTTTCAGTGCATACTGTTCACTCCACAGCTCATACAGTCCATATGTGGAAAATAGTCAATGCAATTACTTATCTGCCAACTTAGCTTACAGTAGTTTAGTCCCACCCATCCATGATGGAGTTATATGGAGCATTTCAGCCTGGACTGCTTTTTGAATTCATTGCAATACATGGCAGCCAGTGAGAACAGAGGTCATTCACATATTCAGTCTTACAGGTACAGTAAGAAAAGTAAGGGATGAAGAGAGGCTGGGAAATGGTCATGTTAAAGTTAAATATGTAGTACATGACCGTGAACAAATGTCATAATTGAGCTCCAGGAAAAAACAGAATACAAGAAATATGTGGGTCCTTTAAACCACCAAAGAGAGGGATCAAAGCAAATATTTTGTAACATATGAAAAGGGAAAGTCTAAGCGTAAGCAGTACTGAGAATCAGCATCAATCTCTCTGTGCAAACTATTCTGACCAGAGACGGTCACAAAGTCAAATGTTTTATAGTTACACAGCGTGACTGAATTGATCTTTTACAGCTCATGTTTTTTTATGTCTGTGGCAATAACTACAGAACGTTCTCTCAGGTGCCTGCACCATTAACTATTAACCTGTATCAGTCCATCTGTTACACGAGAAGCATAGCCGCTTGTTCTGTATAGTCTGTGAGCGTGAAGTATCCTGTCATTGACCCAAACTTCACACACACTCACTCACAGCAATTCTCCACACAAATGTTTCCAAGATAGCACATACAATAAACAAACTATGAACTGGAATGAAAAACAGAAAGGGTGGAGTAAAGCATGGAAAATAGAACCTGGTCATGGCGGAACCCGAACAGGGCAGCATCAGGATTTTTTTTTGTATTGAAGTAAACATACCTCACTTAACTATCAGCATAATTACAAAGTGAATTTGAATGTGAATGTGATTCAACCAATCACATGTTGACTTCCAATGGGTGGGACCAATTTCATGAGTGAAAAAATCTCTTTAGGCCTTCTTAAAGTCATTGATACAGCACTGACTGTGGTCATGAGTGGCAGCCTAGTCAGCGGGTTGTTAGAAATGGAAAACAACAGTGTTGGTCTATAGCAGAGCTCACTGCTGAAAGAGTCACTGTGAAACCGTTACAAAGTAAAATATACTCTAAAATGTCTCTCACAGGCTTCAAGTACAACATGGAATGTTTTTAGAAGCTTCTGTCAATCGCTTAGAGCTAATAAAACTACTGCAGGCCCAGATGGGTTTTTTCCCTGTGTTTTGACCTTTATGGGCTGAATTGAAGGCCTAGGCTAATAGTCATGATTCACCACACTGTTTTTCCTATTTATGTACAAGGACTTTGGATTCCATTGTTTACAAGTAAAGACACAAAAAGCAGGTTTCCTCAAGTTGTTGCTTATTGCTTTGCACAATTAGAACTCTACTTAATATATCCTAAATGAAAGAGTCATACCAGAGAGCCTGTCTGAGCAGTTTAGCATTATTTAATGTGTGTTCTGGGTTCTGCTGTATTACCAGTAAAACACTTTGCATCCAGTCTCAACATATCAAAGGTGTTTAATTATAATAAAATAAGCAAACTGTAATTAGTGAAGTCAAGTTTATTTTATAAAGCACTTTTTACAACAGATGTTGTCACAAAGTAGCTTTACAGAAAATCTGGGTTAGAAGCATTTAGATTAACCAGTAATAACCAATGATTACTTTTAGAGGCCTATCATAGTAACAATAAGAAATAGGTCTATGAAAATTAGTCATTGTTACCAGTGAAAACCAGAGACTAATGTTAGGAGCATATGACAGTGAAAATGAGAGTTAAATCCACGAAAATCAATGACTACCGTTAGAAGCCTATAATGATGCTATGTTATTATGAATATGAGAAGGACTCAGTGTATTGTGAGGCAGGTGAAACAATGTCTATGAGTGTAGTCTGAGTGAAGTCTGTGCAGACACCAGTATCACCAAAAGGGTGAGTGTCAATTATTAGAGCACATGAAGCTGGCTTTAAGCACCATGTTTTATCAAATAACAGTAATTAAACATTAGGCCTGGGAATGTTACTTTCAAAATGTATTCTGTTACAGGTTACAGATTACATGATTAAAATTTTAATCCGTAACACAAGCTAAAGGATTTTACGGCCTCAGTAATCATTTCCAGTTGCCAGTGACTTAAGAAGGTGTTTTAAACTGAGGGTGCATATATAAGCAGCATATATGTGACATATACAGTGACATCTTGTATTTTTTCATTGTTTACATTTCATTTTTCCATATTTTACACAACAGACCTTGTCATAATGGGCTCTGTTGCAAGGGACCACAGTATACACATCTGACTAACTCATTAAGCCACTGATGAGCTTGTCCTGTTCTGGACGAGCATTTTGCAAATGAGCTGAGCAGTGATCAATCAGATTGTTGACATGTAACCGTTTATTTCATGCCCAGAGTCAAGTTAAGCACTGAAATTCAATACTCAGACTCAGGCAGAGATATAATGGTGGAAAAAAAGTTTTGTTTTTTGAGAATTGTTTTAGGCAGTTGCGTCTAACAATCCTGAAATCTGGGGGTCCCTCTTCGCTGTACAGCAGCTTCTGAAGTGGAAACAGCTGAATTAAAGGATTATAAGTAACTTCCTTCTGTTGTTAGTTAACTTTGTTTTGTTGTTCTGTTTAGGACGACCTTAGACTGAATCCAAAGTTAGTGCTGGACATAGAGTATCTCACAGGCCTAGCTCTGAGGCACATGGAGAATGTACATATTGTGGTGTTGGTGTGTGAGACGTGGGAGAGGTCATTATTTTTGCCATCAGAAACACAGTTTTATTTACACCAGTAGAAAAGGCACATAAAAAACAGAGCCACTGAGCAGGCAAGTCACTCTTAATAGTAGACACAACGCCCCCCCTCCCAACTATCTCACTACAGCCTACCACGAAACAACACAATCAACACATACCACAATTAAGCTAACTAACCAACAGCACCAGAACAACAACAGCAACAATTACCTCTTTCATGAAGGGGAGGGGTGGAGCGCGTGGCACAGCTTTGCATAACATGCATATGCAATGTTATACTTTACAGTGGGTCCAGCCTGCTAATGGTGGTATTTCTGTAGTGAAATCTGGCCTGCTGTTTGCAGCAGTTTGTGACTGAAGCTTTATTACATCTAATATTAAAAGCAGCTGGCATTTCTAAGTGATATAAATAAAAAACAAAGTATCATTAAAATGACAAGACAAGGTTTTGTTCATACAGCAACAATATGTTTATGCAGAGACGTGCAAAATGGGCTTGGTTTCTCTTCTGCACAGATTGTTCTGCCACCAGCACGGCAATAATATTGGCCAAGCAGCAATGACTAGATGTCTAATCAGATTGGCAGTAACCCAGTGAAGACTAGTTGTCTTGGATTGTTTTTCACTTATTTATCTTCATTGAGGAGATGGGTTAATTCATTTGGTAGGATAACCTCCTTCTGCTAGTTATGCCTTACATTTTTCATGTGTTGTGGGGTATTTGAAAATCTCACCTGTCTGCATAATATCTGTACTAATTTTCAGCACAAAGTTCTGCCTATCCGATAACAGTTGGCTAATAATTTAGGCCAATTTTGATAACACTTATCCCAAATTTTTGGATAAGGGTTATCAAAAAGATTTAATAATATGACAGCAATATAGACTGAACTTATTACAATACAAACAACTGTTTCAGTCCTAACCATCAGCATAGTTGTTGTGTGAATATTTGTTTTAATAACATCTATGTGCTCTAATTTCTCATGCAGAGGTATCAGTGCACCTGCATCATTTGCATTGTAAAAGGGTAGCTTTCTGTTGAAGATTTATTTCCATTGTAATACACACACACACACACACACACATTATATAAGCCATTTATCCTCATGGGTCACAGGAGTTGCTGGAGTCTATCCTTATTGGCCAGAAGGCAGGAAACACCCTGGACAAGTCACCAGTCCATCACAGGGCAGACACACACATTCACACCAAGGGGCAATTTAGCATCTCCAAATGACCTGACTGCATGGGAGGAAACCCACACAGACATGGGGAGAACATGCCCTGGTTAGCTGGCAGGGGAATCAAACCCAGGCCCTTCTTGCTGTAATGCAACAGCGCTGTTATCAGGGGGGCCATATGATGGAAAATCACAATTGTTTTAGTTGTTGAGGTCTAAATGAAAGCAAATGATCTTTTGCACAGCTCTGAATCTCTCTGTTTTGTTGCATTTTGTCACTGTCAGAATAAAATGTTGTATCACCAATATGGTAACTTTGCAGGAAAAGAAAAAAATGACATTTATCATAAAATATTTAAATGTAACTAGGGCTGGGAGATTTCGATACAATAAATATTGCGATATACCCTTTATCCTCAATAGAGCGATAGGACAGGTTCAATAAATTTTCAATGTAATACACTTTATTTATTCAGTATAATTCTCACACTTTTATGTTCTAGCGAAAGCACTGTTGGCTGCACTACTCAGCTATCACCAGGAGAGTGTTCTGAGTTTTTCAACGTGATTAGAACGGGAGGGGCTACTAGTGAGATGAGTCTTTAGCAACGGCTGAAATGTAGAGGTATATACCAGAGAACTTGTAGAGAGAATTCCCACTCTCCAATGTCTTTGGGGTTTCTCTAACGCTAGAGGGCGCTCCTGAGTGAGTCCAGAATGAAAGGATTAATATGGAGCATTTGAGCAAAATCATAGTTTATAAATGCTTAAACATTTTTAATGTAAAAGAATGCGATCATTATAAAACAGTTTAACTCCGCTGTTATATTTTTAAGACCTTTTAAACTCGTGTTATAGGAGTTTAAAACGGTGCCTCATGGAGGTCCATGACGTCAGTGAGCGTGAACAGCCAATGAGCTGCTCTGCTCACCAACCAATCGTCACTCTCTAGCAGGGATGCAATCCTTCTGCTGCCCAAAGCCTGTTTGCTGTAGAAAAAAGGAAATGTTTAGATATGATTTATTTGTTCTGGTCAAACAATTAGAAACTAACGTTTATTTTAAGATAAGTGACGTAACTGTACTGTACCTGGTTTAGAGAGAACTCACCTTTTTTCTATACATCCTAACGAGCTTTAGCAGCGTTAAATCATGTCTGCTCCTCTCAACTAAAGCGCAGTTACAGCGCTCCAACAGTCATATTTAAGATTAGTGCATTCCCAAGAAAAGAAAGTGAAAGAAGGAAGTGGGTTCATGTGAATTACAGCCCTGTGAATTACAGTGAATTAAATGAAAGTAAACTGAGGAGGCTGTGAGGCTTTGGAAAGCAGGAGAGCAGAGAGCACTATTTTTACAGGCTAGCTGTTTTTAGCAGCTGGCTAACTTGAAGCAGCGCTCTGTCACTCGCACAGCACGGCGAATTGATGATAATGTAGATCAAGCACAACACAAAAGCACCATTTTCAGTTTAAATGTACCTAAAAGGAGGATTCTGTTTGTCTGGTGTTAGATATATTGTTGTTCACCCTTCAAATTACTACAGAGAAATCCAGTCGTCTGCTAGCTGGTGTCTGAATACTGTGATATGCTCTGATGTGGGAGGACTGTTGGCAGTGAGGCGGTGTAATCCATCACTAACCTACCGAGCCAGCTAATATTTGCTGTTCGTACTAAGCTGACATTGTTGAGAAACTAAGCAGTTTAGCTCTGTTGTTAGCCACTTGTTTAGCATTTATAATAGGATAGCCAAGCACTCGTCACCAGACAGCTAAAAAGAATAATTTCTTTCTTAAATTATGACTATAACAAAAACTGCGGCCATGCTTTTCCAGCTGATAAAAACAACCGACCAGAAACTTTCTCTGCTGTCTCATGACAGATTTGTGAAATGTTCCACTGTTTGGTGAGTGTTTGTCATGTTCCAACCATAAAGGATAGTTCAAAACAGCAATTAACCACCCAGGAGCAAAAATCAGCCTTCAGACTTGAAAGAAATAATGATTTGAAATTTATCGTGATATCATTTTTGGCCATATCACCCAGTTCTACATGTAACATAAAACACAGCTGGTGTTTCTAAGTGATTCAAATAAATAATAATTTTAAAAAATTCAAAAGACAATAATACAGCAACAATATGTTGACACAGAGATCTGGAAAATGGGCTTGGTTTCTCTTCTGCACAGATTGTTCTGCCGCCAGCACGGCTGTAATATTAGCAAAGGCTGGGTGACTAATCAGATTGGCAGTAGCTCAGTGAAGACTAGCTGTCTTGGATTTTTTTTTTATCTTTTATCTTAATTCATTGAGGAAACTGCTTAATTAATTTGTTTAATTCAGTCTTTCATTTTATTACCTGATGACAGCCATATGACTGTGACAGGCTCATACAATTACTTTTCTTACTCCTAATTTCTCATGGTGATTGATCCAGGCTCTAACGGTAGCTGGAAATCAAGGCTACAGCGGTGATAACCGGAATGAATTACACCTCTCACATGCTGCTTACTTGCTCAGGTGCCAGAAGGGGACAACTATAGCAGGTAGAAGATGGCTGAGCTTAAATAAAGTTTAAAGTGGAAGTCTTCATGCACCAATGGCTCATTGTGCCAGAACCACCCAGTCTGGAACACTTAAAGTCCTGTTGACACCCGATCTACCCCAACTTAACACCAATTAATAATACACACTAATAACAGCAGACACCAGTCCAGATAAACCTTACACTGGGAGATTAAGAGTCCCTGACTGATGTGGTGGATTATGTAAGTGGACGTGAATATGTAATAAGGCTCGTCTATTTCACACGTTCGGACACACAATCACACACAGCTACTCACTGTCTCCGTTCCGGTGTTCAGTCCTCTTTTCATGAATATTTGAGTTGACATTATAGCACTGTCTGAAATGACTTAAATGTATTACCCCATTTTCAAGAAATAACCCTGAGGAATTGTGGCAAAACATACATTTTTACCAACAACAGAGCAGGTTTGATTTTTTAATTTATTTATTTTTTTGCTAATCAAATAATGTTACAGTGTTTTTGTTTTTCCAAAGTGATGAAATGCATAGCAGTTTCTTAAAGTGAGAATGGAAAGTGTGTAGAGTGGATATGGTTGAGGGGTGGGCAGCACAGCACTTTTTTTGACTAGAACTGGATCCAGGTATTTGGCTGATTGGTCTGAACAGTGCAGTAAGTGTATGGCTGAGTCAGACGCCATAGACCTAGTCTGAGCTAAATTATTTATTTTAGCCAGACTGCCCACACTATAGTGAAGAAAGCAAAGTCAGAGAGAGAGAGAGAGAGAAAAAAGAGAAGTGCTTGAAAAAGTACAGTTAGTAAATGAGTGGAAGGATCGTGTGATGTTGAAATGTTTAGATGTGGTTTAATAAGCTTTACATCAACTTCCTGTCACATTAAGAAGTATATCCACCTGTCACAATTATTACATAACCACCTGAGCACAATTAATTTGCAATAGCAATAATTTTCCACAGTTGTTAGGTTTCACAATCATACTGGATCACAAGTAGAATGTGAAATAGATATGTTTTTATCAGTTGACTTGAAACAAATTAACAAAAATAAAAGACAGTGGGAAACTAGGACAAGTGATGGATATTAAGAAAACAACAAAAGTTATACTATTAACTTTTAACTGGATACTAAAACATGTTTAGGGGAATGTTTGTTAATTTGTTAGCTAAGCAGCTATGCATGCTTGCACAATAAGTGTTTTTCAGTGACATTTGTAAGGTTGTCTCTTTATGTGAGTCTGTGTTGCTGTAAAAACTTGTATATCCGTGTATCATGTCTCTCAGCACATTGTCATATTACCTACTAAAAAACTGCTAGCAAGGAAGAGATCAGTCAGTTTGGCTGCTTTCAGGCATGTACTTTAATAGTTGCATGAACAAAAAGCCAATTCAATCATTAACCACAGCAGAGCCCTGAGTATACGTGACATTGTTTTGTAAAAGTCATTTGTACATGGTATGGCATTGTTTGATACCTCATATTTAAAGTAAGGTGTCAGGAAAAAAAATATATAGTTTGACTTTTTCATGTAAAAGGTTGTACAATATAAAACAGTAAATGAAATAACTGATAATCCAAAGAAAAGAGTGGAATGGGTTAAATATAATTTTTTGACCTATGCAAAACCTTTTAGATTTTATGTTTTTCCAATATATTTAACCATATTTAATGCATTAATTTTTAAGAATGTGTTAACTTATTTTTACTTAGAAAATAAACAAAAACATCTCATTTGCAATCATGACTATATGACTATCAGTTATCAGCTGGAATTCAACGATCATGACAGGAATAATCAGAAAGCTGGGTCAGATATTTCCATCTGTGTTGTAAGATGATTTTTCAACTTGCTCCTGATGCATGCCATGTATGCCCCCCTTCTGTCTCTCTCTCAGGTGGATGTCGTAGAGCATGAATCTCATGGGACCCCCAATTAGGCAGGCCAAGTGAGTATAGCATCCTTACAAACACTCGCAAATAAGTTACACATGAAAATCACTAACCAGTGGATGTTTGGGCAGGTGTGTGTGTGTGTGTGTGTGTGTGTGTGTGTGTGTGGGTGTATGTGTGTGTGTGTGTGTGTTTTGGTGTGCAAAGAGAGTGTGTGCGTCAGGGTCTCAGTTGACAGAGTAGCTCTGTTAGGGAATGTTTGCTTTGCCTTCCCTGCTGGCCACAGGTCTCAGTCTCTTTCTCACTCTCTCTCTCTCTCTCTCTCTCTCTCTCTCTCTCTCTCTCTCTCTCTCTCTCTTTCTCTCTCTCTCTCTCTTTCTCTCTCTCTTTCTCTCTCTCTCTCTCTTGCTCTCTCACCCCCTCCTTACTCCCATATGCTCTGGGAACCTGTAGATAATCTTAGCCAGTCCTGTCCAGACACTGTCACAGTGTCACTAAGTGAAAACTCTTTAAGAGCTGTTCATCTGTGGACGTAAATCAGTAAACCAACATTTTTCATGCTAACTGGCACTTGCGTGCTGGGTAACAGTGTGTTTGGATAGCCAGTGTAGTCTGAGAGATGAAGAGCAGAAATCATCTTCCTTCATCCTCTTCCTCTTTCTGCAGTGGGGTGGCCAGATCTGACAGCAAGATCAGCGCCAAGGCCCTGTACGGTAAGCCAGAGATGTGGATCTGTGTGTATAGATGTTCGAATGTAGGGCTGTGACTGTGAGTACAGTGGGGTTGTACTGTGTATGATGCCACTTAGATATTTGTTTCTGCCTTTGTCACTGTTGTATCAAACCCTCTGAAGTTCTGTTTTGCTTTTTATTTTTTCTAATATTTAAAAATGACAGCTTCTTTTTATGCAGTGAGACAAGAATGAATTTATGAACAGAAGTGGCCAAACATTGCAAATGTATATCAAAGTTAGGAAAATAGTGACTTATTGGCATTGGTCATTAAGATATTGGTATTTGCGTAGTGTCTAATTACTCAAACTTTACTCTAAGCTTGTGTAACACAAAATCCATCATTATATAAAGCAGCGTTTCTGTGTGAGTTTTTTCTGGGCTTCCTGTTAGTTACTACTAGATCCAAATAGCCCTTTAGCTTTTGATTTTTATGGGATTGAGGCACCTTTATGTGCTGTATGTTTCTTTATGTATGTATTTGTGTATATAATTTCGCTTCTGCATTCCATCCACAGTTTTAAAGACTGTTAACAGTATTAGTGCATGTGATTTACATGGGTCTCACAGCTGTTAACATACAGAGCGACTGAGACTGAGACTGATACGTCTACACTGAGATTGAGCCAAACCATAACAATTGACATTTGCTAATCAAATGAATGTGCCAGGAAATGAGAGAGGGGGGGGGGGGGATGAGAGGGAGAAAGAGGAAGAGAGAAAGATAGATAGAGAAAGAAAAGTAGATACAGAGAGAAAAATGTCAAAATGATACCTTGAATGAGCACACAGTTCCATGCAGTATTTATTTATTTTTTTATCAATGGCGACATGACTGAAATTCCAGTGGTGTTTGGATAATGTACAGTGCTGTGCAAAAGTCATTCATAGTGCCAATAAGTACAACTTATTCATTTTTAGGAGGATTATTCTGAGGAGATTAGATATAATCCACTTAAATAAGGAAGCACAAATTGAAGGAAAGTACATGATAAAAACTCAAGTTTCCTAAAACTAAGGTTCAGATAACTGTTTAAAAATATAGAGTAAATGGGATTCCTAACAACTGACCTGGTGGATCAGCAAAACTGTCACTATCAGATAAACAGTACTTTCATCTTTGAGAGAGAGGAGAAAATCAAGCTCTACTCTTCCTTCAGATCTGAAAAAACCCACAGCTGTTTCTGTCCATGTTCCACTGTGAGAAGAACACCTCAACACTATGAGTCTGAAACGATGTGTAGCTCTCAAGAAGTCTTTACCAAGAAAAGAAGATAAGTTTCTTAGCAAAGAAGCTGATGATGCTCTCACAGTGGACTGAACACCCCAAGAACACCCCCAGACCTCAACATCACTGAATGTGTTTGGGATTATTTGGGTTGTCAAAAACAGAAAATGCAACAAACTTTCTAAGACTGAACTTTTGAGGTTTGAAAAAAACATTTCTGCATTTCTTTTAAAAACTGAAACACCTGAAAAATTCAGAAAATGTAGATTTTCTATTTAGTTGTTGAGGCTTCTGTGAAATTTTAAATGTGTTTTCTGATGATGAAAACTAAACTAAATAACATATAATAAATAGCCAATTTGACTGAAAAAAAAATAGTAGATAGCCTCTGACTTTTGCACAGTACTTTGTTTTGGAAGCATTGCTATGGCAACTGTTATTGTCCTTTTCACATACTTTCATTGTAAAATCTACCTTATAATTCTGTCCTGGTAATCATTCACTGGAGTCTCAGTGTTAACTAATGTCTTTGTCATTATATGTGTGTGTTTGTGTGTGTGTGTGTGTGTGTGTGTAGGTGTGTAGGTGTGCGCGTGTATGTGTGTCTGAATGTACACAGTCCGCTTCTGTACTAGTCTGGGTGTGTCTGTTATGAGTTTGTGGAAGCAGTTGGGCGTGTGTATGCTCATGTTAAAGAGGTGTATAAAAGAGGCTTTTAGAGAGAGAGAGTGTGTGTGTAGGAGGTGGCATGTTTTCCTGGCATCTCAGAACCGCGTTTTCCTTCTTTCTGAGCGATGGCAGTGTCATTAGCTGTATACTAATACACTAAGGAGAAAAGAAAACCACAGTGTCTCAGTGATTTCCTCAGAAAAGAGGGGGGAGAGAGAGAGAGAGAGAGAGAGAGAGAGAGAGAGAGAGAGAGAGAGAGAGCGGGGAAGAGAAAGAAAAAGAACCTGTGTTTTTATGACAGATGGTCACTGATATCTGGCACAGGGTAACTTGGCAGCTAAAGCATGCATGATATCTCACACTACCTGTACATGCATGTGTATACTAATGTGTATGGCAGTGAAAGTACTATAGACACAAAACCTGCTTCTGACTGTTCTAGGACATATGGTCTTGGGACACTTCATACTGTATGTTAAAAATGTGTTATTATGTGAAAAAAGTGTGGGATTGCTTGTAAACACACATGGTTTTTATTACACTTTACATATATATATATATATGGCTTTTCTGTAAGGGTGGGGATACAAAACATGTAAAAATAAAAACTTAATGTGAAATGAACTGTAGATGAATAAGTTAACAACAGCAGAAAACAGCATAAAATGTTGGGAAGCTGATCCAGTGTCAATGTAATATTCAGATACAGGCTACTCAAGACTGCACAGTACTGGTCACTTTGCTAAAATGCTTTACAATTACCAGCCAATTACTGGATGATCTGACATTTCAACAACTTTGACAGGAAGCAGACCAGGTTCTCGAAGAATGTGCCATTCAGCAATCTTCTGCAGTGTTTTTGCTGTAAATTTAATCATGGCAATACACAAACGAGAAAAGAAAAGCGCAGTATTCCAGTGAGCTCCTCAGGAAAGAGAGAGAGAGAGAGAGAGAGAGAGGGAGAGAGAGAGAGAGAGAGAGAGAGAGAGAGAGAAGGGAAGAGAAAGAAAAAGAACCTGTTTTTTTGTGACAGATGGTCACATTTCCAGGACAATGTTAAAGTTTACCAGTTTAGCTTGTTTTGTAGTAAACAGAGAAACAAGAGTTAAATAGCAGTTTCTATGAAGGCCAGAATGAGGATGTGAAGTCATTAACATGCTTAGAAATCATTCTATTTGCATATCTTTTCATTTTAATGCAATAATGAGCTTATCTCATTTACTTTGTACAATTTCTTTTTACCATTTAATCTTATAATGCTGATAAATCAGTGGATCTTCTTTAACTGTAACATTGTCTTTACTGGTGAAGCATCCTCCTTTCTGCCCTGTGAACCAGTGTTTTTTGTTTTGCTTTTACAATGGTAGATCCATAGGCACAGTGTGCTTTGCTTAATCACTCTCACACTGTGCAAATATTCTCTTTGTTCTGCTATGCAAAAATTTGCACTGTCACCTAGCCTCAGCTTGCCTACAGTCCGGCCATGCAAATGAGCCTGTGGGCCTCTTACCTGCCCTATTCGCGCAGGCTTATCTGACCTATCAGAGAGATGGAGCGACAGAGAGAGAGGATGAGTGAGGGAGAGAAAGTGGCACTTTGAATCCACCAAGATTTAAACGGTCGGAGCAGCTGGTTGTCTCAGCAACTTGGAGTGAAAGCAAATAAGAATCAACAGCTGGACCAAAACTATTCTCATGCACAGTAATTTAGTTTATCTTCATCTTCTTTTATATTCTCAATCTTCTGCCTTTCTTCTGTGTTGGCTTCATCCTCCTTCATGATGGGACTGCTGGGGCATTATCTTTTCTCATTATTTTTTCTCATCTTAGATTGTTCTACGTGTTCTTCCAGCTCTTGCTTCTCGCATGAGTCTGCATATGTGTGTGAGTGTTCACCAAAGCTGTTTGTAGGCTGAGCTCTGTGAAAATGTGTGGTGGCCTGGCATATTGCATCCATTTGGGTTGTGCTGGCCTGTGTGGGTTATTTGGAGATGGTTGCTTGTGTGGGGCAGATGGCACTGACCACATGGGCACTTAATTTCCTGCATCCAGCAGGCACCCTGTAGCATGTTGGCATGGTAACTTCACTGCCGTCAATGCTTCAATGCCGTCACTGACGAGCCTCTATAGGAGCCGTCAGAACAGGTGTATTCGCCACGGTAACAAAATTAGGTCTGGATTATATTTATCAGGATTGAAATTAAAGATTAATTAATGCTTTGGTTTGTTATTTTATGATATTTATTGTAGTACAGTGTGAAATGCAGTACTGTAAAAAACTGTGACAAAATGATATGCAAACCTGTTTATCTGTGGGGAGTTTGCATTTATGTCTTTCAAAAGAAAATCTTAAAACTAGAAAATCAAATAACACATTTTGATTTTATGTCCATCAGTTTGGTAGTATTACCATTTCCAAACCTCTCATTGAGGAAGTATTTACAGTGACCATCCGATACAGTTGTAGGCAAAAGTTTGAACACCCCTGGTGAAATGACATGCTTTATTGATTTTCTAAGAGAAAATAAGTGAACACATCCTCTACAGAGGACACACTTAAATATGACATTGCTAATTGTAGTGCACAATTCAACATATTAGTAAAGCATGTAATATGGGCCATAACTTTTGCACAGACCACATTTTATGTTTTATTTGTACTTCAATATGTTACATTCAACAAATAAACAGTAATTGTGCATTAAACTGTACAGAAGTGTGTTCTATATAGAGGATATTTTAACTTATTTTCACTTAGAAATTCGACAAAACATGTCAGTTGACCCGGGGTGCCCAAACGTTTGCATACGATTCTGTTTATCTAACCCATCCTCTTTAAATGAATACAGGTGTGCTGATTTAACCTGTGTTCTCCTAACTCTGTTCTTCTACCCAACAAATTGATAACCTTTTAAGAACAAAAAGTCTTGTTACTTTTGACGGTATTTGTGTTTATTTGTGTTTATTCTAATGCTTTAAACTGTTTTACTGCACAAATCTCACTTACAGCAATAATAAATAGTTTTAAACTTTTTTGCCAGGCTACTTTAGTGCAATACTGTATGTTTCTGAGTCGCTTGGTGTAACAGCGCATGGTTTGTTGTGTATAATTGAGTTGCACTAAGCAGCTTGTCCAAATCTATGACTGTTGAGGATGTTGGGATAAGATCAGATGGTGAATCGACTTGATGAAATGGCGCCACCTTTGTTGTTTGTTGCAATACGTAAACAAAATAAAAGAAAACAGTGTCGTCATACTCTGGAGAGAGAAGAGAGAGGTGAGACAGATAGCATTACCTGCTCTTCAGCAGTCACTTCAGGACAGCGCTGGTTCATACTGACCAGCCCTGCTAGTCCATGACCGAAGAACAGAGGAAACAGATAGAATGATCTGGAAAGCCAGCAGAGAGCTTTGCTTATGTAGGCTGTGACTTTACTGCTAGTGAATAGCTACAACAGAACATTATAAAGTGATATGCAAAAGTTTAAAAATAATGTTTACTAATAAGTTGAAGCATTCTCCACATAGAACACACTCAATTTTATTTTAATCTTAATGCACAATTACTGTTTATTTACATTATTTGTAACATATTGGGGAAAAAAATCAATGTGGTCTATGCAAAATTTTGGAACATTTTATATTTTAACAATTTACAATGTTAATAAATAGAAATTGTGCACTATAATGTGAAGAAAAATGCCATATTAAGTGTGTTCTTCGTAAAGGATTTGTTAGTATTTTTACTTACAAAATCAACAAAACATGTAATTCGATCAGAGTGTTCAAATGTTTGCATACAACTGTATCATTTACCAGATGTCTAACAGGACTTACAGGTAAATGCAAATAAAACAGAGGACAGTAACAGAAGTAACAACTGCTTTTACAACTGTATGTGCTTTCATGCTCACTTAATCCTTAATATAAATAATATATGAATGATTATTGAAAGTTAGAGATTATGAAAGTTATTACTGTAAATTTGCTTTTAAACCATTAAAAATAATTATGCAAGTAATTACATAGTAAATACAAATGTCAAGAAATTACCAAATTAGGGTGGGCTTTCTTTCAGCATGCACAACACAAAGTTTCGCAGATAAACCACAGAAAAAATATCTCGTCTACTCACAAACACAATCCTGGTGTTGGTTCAAAATGAATGATTAAGCGCTATGGGCAGAATGTCAGCATTTATTTCAATAATCTACAGATGTCAATTATTTTACAGTTAAATTACATTTGAAGTGGCATTAAAAGGTCAAAAAACATATTAAATTTAATATGAGGATGCCCACGACCCCCTGATACCTGTTCTTTACAATTATTCTTCATAGAAGTTTGGATGAGTAGAGAGAGTCAAGGCCTTCTCCAGGTTTCATGTTTTTTTTTTAAATTCTGATCTGTGATCAGTTCAGTGTTTTCTCCTGTCATTATTAACAGTAGGCGGTAGGTAGTCGACATTGGTCCTGAGTCAGCGCAGGAGCCTTATGTTATGGTCAGCGAGCTCTGACACGGCCCATATGCTGCTTAAGTGGCTCTCGTTGCGAGCTGTGAAGCGATTGGCGTAAATGTCAGTCATGAATAATGTAAGTGTACAGCTCTACTTTCTCATTGCCGCCCACACACGGACCCAACGCAAGCACTACTGTTTCACTCACACAGGAAGAGAGAAGAGAGGGATAATGAATGGAGAGCAGGAAGTGAGGGAACATTTCCTTCTGTGATTGGGTGGGTGGGAGAGAGAGAGGAGGAGGAGGAGGGGTGGGTGTTGTTTGTTTGATACAGTACCCCTTAAGCCTGCTGATTAGAACATGTGCTCGCTTAATGGTAATGATTAGCCTTGGCCCCTTAACCTGAGGAGCCTGAAACAGCTTCTCAGCTAGAACCACTCTGCTTCTTTTGCTTAATAAGGATGGATAGATACAGTTAAACAACACAAACAGATTTGTTTAGAGATTTCACAGGCCAGTTTTTGCTGCTGATCTCAATCCAAGTCCTTTGGAAATCGTCTGATACGATCTTCATCGCTTTATAAACAGTGCATGCTTTATGTACATTAATGCTATTAAAACCAATCCATATTAGACAAGATATGGTCAGGTGTTTATTGGTTTAAAATGCTGTAGTAATATCACTGAAAGCTCTGACGTTACATGTAATTAATTAATTACATGAATTCTTTTCTTGCAATTAGTTATCACTTGTTAGTGACACCACATGGAGAGTCTGAAGTTGCTTACATTTCTGTGTCCAAAATTATTTAACGGACTGAAAAAAGGTTAAAATTACTTTTTAAGTAAGTAACATAGCAGACTCACAATTTTAAGTTAATTAAAAAAAAACAATGTTACAGTTCTGTAACAGAATGTACAAACCCAATCCACCAAAATGTTGGGATAGTATGTAAAATGGAAATGTAAACAGAAAGCAGTAATTTGTCAATTTTGTTCATTTTGACCTTTATTTATTAAAAAGAAAGGAAAACCTTGTAAAGATAAGACATTTAATGTTTTGCTTTCCTTTTTGTAAATATGCACTCATTCTGAAATAAGCTTGCATGACTGCAACATGTTTCAAAAATGAAGCAATGTAAGGCCAGGAACATTGGAACATTTTGAAATGTGGGCAAAAAACATCTTAAACAGATGATGCAATTATGCTTGGGTGTAAAAACAGCTTTTTCAAGGACATCCATGCTTCAGCAAGATAATGCCAAAGCGCATTCTGCATGTGTTACAACAGCATGGCTTTGTAGTAAGAGAATACAGTGTGCTAGACTGGCCTGACTGCAGCCCAGAACTGCCTTTGAAAATATGTTAAAGTTAATAATATGTTAATAATATATGAGACCATAGTCTTTTGAGCAGCTAATCATGCTTAATGTTATAATCAAGCAAAATGTTATATCAAGCAATCATGGGAAAAAGATTCCAGTTTCACAACCACAGCAACTGGTGTCCTTAGTTCCCAAATGATTACTGAACATTGTAAACAGGAAAGGTGATGCAAGCCATGGTTAACATGCCACTGTCTCATCTTTTTGGAACAAGTTGCAGACATGAAATTTAGAATTTAGAAGTGTATATGTACAATGACGTTGATTAGTTGAAACAGTAAATGTCTTTGCAATTGATTACAGGTTAAAAAGTATTTGCTAAGCATTGCTGTCTGTTTTTATTTACATTTTCCTAATATGCCAACATTTTGGGACTGGCTTTGTGCCCATTTTTCAATGGTCTGGGTGGTGGTGATAGGAACCAGATAACCTTTATTGTTTCTGTAAGCTCCCTCACAGAAAGTTATTATATGAAATGATTTAAAATATGCCAGATTCCTGAGACGTTGCTTTACAGAAAGTTTGAGATAAGAATTTGGCCTAAACGCAATTAAAAAAAAATAAATTTATGGTGTAGAGGCATATGCATATGTAACAAATTGGAAAAAATATATCCCCAAAGAAAATGTTTTTTTTTTCAGATTTCACCATTATCAGCTTTACATATAAAAACTCTTTTATTCCCTGGTCATTTGGGATAGTAAATAAGGTGGATATATTTGTATTGCAGACATCTCAACCTCTGATATCACCACCACTGTGAAAAAAATCAGCAAGTTCTCTAGAATGGATGGCCACACATCAAAATGCTTTGAATAGCTTTATGTACGTCCTACTGATTGAATTATGCCCTTTGCCATGATTTTATAGCTTACTGTTTTAGGTTCAGTTAACTTGAAATTTAACACATATACAAACACATACACACACAGACACACACACAAAGAGTGTAATATAAAGTGTAGGGGGTGTACAGTGTGAAGTCATAAAATAAATGTTAGTTTATATGTTCTTCACATTAAATGATCAAATAATAATAAATTGCAATCATTTTTGATAAACATTGAAAATGGGTCCTACAGACCTGAACACCACACAAGGGTTAAACTAAATTTAAATTAAATTGCAAAGTTGGATTTTATCATTTTTTAATATTGCTTCTTCTACTTACTTTGGTAGCTGCACTTTTGGGAGAGTGTTACCTGTAAAGAGCTATGAGTGATTAATCAAACAAATTACGCCATGATTTTATCACCAGTGATAACTGCTTTTTTTGGAGTAGTTATCTGAGAGTGTCTTTCTGAGTGTTTATCATTAGAGATTTGTATGTTTTTTTGAGTTTACCTTTTAAAGGTTTTGTCAGACCAGTTAGCCTATCATGTGGTGGATACTTATGAACAAAAATGAGACTGAAAGTTTGGAATCTGCTTTACCAGTAAATTATAAGGTGTATTTATTCAAGAATAAATGCATTTTTGAATGCTTTGTTTACCAAAAAAGGAGATCATTAGCTGGCTCACAAAAAAGTCAAAATAGTAAACTCTGGTGCGAGTAAAATTCTATTAATCAAGTAAAGACTATTCTGCACTCGTGGATCTCAGTCTTCAAAGATTTATTTCCCATAATTAGTAAAAAGAACAACTGGCCAGCTCGCAGAGTCCTTACAGTAATAACAGCTACAGGCAAAATGTTGTCACCTCTTTGTGAGCTTACCTGTTGTTCTTTTTACCAAATATGTGAAATGAAGACTGTGAGGACTTTGTTGTGAATCATAATGTTCAGTTATAGTTACGCTACACAACAAACGAAAAGACAAAAAAGAAAGCATGAATTAGAAAAACTGTTGCCTTTATATAATGCTTACATCTGATGGGTGAGTTTTCAGTTAAGCATCTCAGTGTCTGCACACCTGACTGTTGTGTGTCTGTATGTGAGTGTGTTTGTGTGTGTTTCTTTGTATATTTATGTGTTTGTGTGTGAGTGTGTTTGTGTGTGCATGTTTCTGTGTACCCAAAGACTGCTGGGATAGGCTCCAGCACCCCCCCACGCCCCTGACAGAGAAGCGGCTTAGAAAATGGATGGATGGATGGATGGCTGTTTCTGTGTATGTGTGTTACTGTGTGTGTGTGTGTGTGTGTTTGTGTGTATGTTTCTGTGTGTGTATTACTGTGTGTGTGTGTGTGTTTGTTCGAGTGTGTGAGTGTATTTGTGTGTGCATGTTTCTGTGTGTGTGTGTGTGTGTGTGTGAGTGAGCATGTGTGGGTGTGCTGCTGGGTGAATATTGTTTTATTAAACCATCTCAGTTGAACTGATTTATGGCAGCTGTTGTAAACCAAATGAGGACAGCTATATAAAAAGAGAGGAGGAGGAAGCTGAAGGGTTAAACTGAGCAGATCACGTAACAATTGACCTTTGACCCCAATTTAAAGTGTGAATTGAAGTATACTGACGACCTGTCAGTGAAGCTCTTCCTGTAAATGTGTCTGGAGCACAGAGCAACAGTCAGTCACTAATGGGGCTCGAGCAGTTGAGCGGAATTTTGCTGGGAAATTGAATTTGATGACGGTCAGATGGGTAGGAATGAGAGCTATTTATAGTTTTCAATGAACTACTGTTGTGGAAGAAAGACTCATTTTGTTGGTCTAATTGAAAATGTTTAGTGAATATTACATAACATTTACAGAGCTAATGAATGTCTCCCTTTTATATGTATTTTAAGAGAAAATGTTATGGGAAAGAGTTTGAGTTCAGTTGTACTGTTGTTTGGTGTTGAGCTCAGCTGTGTAAGCTTTTTCTCCTTGTGTTTGTGTATGGTGTCTACGTGTGTATGTTCCTCCAGCTACTTCCTTATAACTGTTTGGTAGATTCCATGTGCCTAGTCTGTGCTCACTGAACCTCAAAATGTGGCATTCAGGTTAGTCTGCTCTCTATATGTTTGTCATCATTATTCAAGATTTATTTATTTATTTACTTACTTACTTGGGTATTTCTTACTTGTAGTTGAATGGCATGCTCCAGCATCTCCAGTGCTGAAAATCACATTGGTTGTCACTGTATTTCATCTATAATGCTCAAAATGAATAATTAAGCCCACAGGTAACTAAAGTTACCAGTGTACATCTGTCTGTCTCTTTTCTATTACTTGACTAACAAATGCTTTGAACAGTTGTACACACATGAAATCATAATATGTTTTATTATAACAAAAAACAAAGAAATTCAGAAAATATGTGTTTCAGCAGTGATAGTTTTAAATTTTACACACTGATTATCAGATTGTGGGACACATGTACTTCAAAACAATGGTATTTAACTGTTTACAATGTGGCCATGAGCGACAGAGATGCAGTCTCACTTCCTGCTTTGAAATTTGGCTAAAATCAGCCTTCACCTATGGACAAAAGTCTGTGTTTCCATTCTAATGTGAAAATGTGGGACAACAATTTTTTTTATTTAAAACTTATTACTGCCTCATGATCATGACATAATTCTTGTAAATATCTAAGATCTGAATACTTGTATATATATATATATATATATATATTTTTTTTATTTTTTTTTTTAATTTTTTTTTTTTTTCTGTGAGACTGCAGTTTGAGCTAATATGGCTGAATAGTTTGTATATGGGCCTAAACTTGTTAAGCTTTGAAATCTCTGTGATTTGAGAAAGTACATTGCCTTATTATAGCTTCATTACAGCGTTCTTAATTTTGTTTTCTTGCATCATCAATAATTAAGTAATTAACCAGTGTGTGTATTCAGTGGGTATAGTTAATGCATCACAAACAATTTTTTTCTCCATTTTAGAACAACGCAAGAAATACTCGAACTCAAACTTCATCATGCAAGAGACGTCTCAGTACCATGTCCAGGTAAGGCAGCCCTTCTGTCTCCTTCTGTCCTTTTCTTCACTTCTCTCCCTCCCTCTCTAAATATCACTCTGTTTCTGTGCTGAAGTGAAGAATGCAGTTTAGTGCTTGTGGCTTTTCCAGTAACAATGAACTTGTGAGTTAATGTTTACACACAATCCAGTTTTTGGTATGGCATTGCAATAAAATAATTATAGTCCAGTCTTTGGAATACGGACAGATACCATGCTAACTCACTCTACAGCCAAGTTCAATCAGAGTGCCAAAGCCCTTTTATCGCTGTATTTGTCATGTTGCATTGGTGCGCTTAGCATTGACGAGCCGTTATTAATTTCAGTCCTAACAGTCACGTTGTTTGTGCCTGTTGCGTTTAGTTTAGGGTTTGAGTGGACAGATCTGGGTGTAGTTCACTCAGTGGAGTGACCATAGAAAAATTTTTAACTGTGCACTCTCTGTCTCTCACTCTCACACACTTTTCTAATGACTGTTGTGTAACTTATCTCTCTCTCTCTCTATCTCTCTCTCTCTTTCTGAGATATACATGTATGCACACACAGCAGTAATCTCTCCTCACCCATACACGGTTCCTCCTATATCAGGTTTCCTCTGTATGAGGGAATCAGTGCTGAGTGCTCTGTCATATAGCTGAGCACACCATCAGCTTAAAGATTACATTTCAAATCTCTTTGACATGACAAATCTCTTTCAGCACTGATTTCTATTAGAGAACATTTGTGTGCAGTTTGAAGCAGTATCAGCTGATTACAACAGGCAGCAGTAGTTCATTAAAAGTGGAAGTATAGGATCCTGCAATAACAATGTCAACCCTGCTGTGTGTCAACTTTATCAAAAGGTCTAGCCGCTAAAATGTGAAGATGTCATAATATGATATTCCTATATAAAATGCAATTTTTAATTTTTTTGAAGTATTTTTTTAGATTTGGGAAAATACTCTCAACATACAGTTCCATGCAAAGGTCATAGACCTTTCATTTATTTAATATCCAGTAAAACAACCATTATGTACAATTACGCCACAAAGAAAAGCAGACAACACATTGAACAGAAAATTACACGTACACCTCAATGTCCACATATAAACTCTTATGTAACATTTTTCATTATTTTGTCTTTATTTCAGCTACATTTTTTTCAGGTGACTTGCTTTCAGTTTTGCAAAGGAATCTGAAGGGGGGGGGGTCCACACCTCCAAGTTTATTGTACAAATAAGGAGTTATTTTGCAAAATCAGATATCTCAATTTTAATGAATTTTCATAAATCATTTTTTATTGTGCATTCCAGGTATCAGTCATTGAGTTGTTTTGATTAAGTAAAAATAACTCTGCAAAATACAGCTAACTTACAAAATTACACTTTATTGGAGAAATAGTTATTATTATTATTATTATTATTATTATTATTATTGTTATTATTTATTTTTGCAAAAACAGATCCAGAACTCCAGTGGTCATTTCATATTTCAGAGTTAAAGGCATTTAATGGATACAGGATTCTGTACATGTATAAGATCATTCCTGTGAAAGTCCTAAAGCTGAATGTTAAACAAATCACTGCTCGACACACAATGCACTATGTAGGAAAATTTTACCTTTTACACCAAAATGTTGTATTTGTACTTTTAAGTGGCTCTTTGTCAGACCTGCTGTGCTCTGTTTAGATGCTGTAGCTAGTATTTTAACACTTACATACTACACAGTGTAGGGAGAAGGGAGCTGTTTGTCTAAAACAGTTTTCAGCAGTGTAGTGTCACATGACCTAAATACTGCGCGATGATTCGCTAAGTGGATTTATTGGGTTCTCCTGGAGAACTACAATGGTTGACTGTTTTTGCTGTAAAACCTGAACCTACAATGCCTTAATAATGCACAATAACAGCTTTTGTGACAAAAACGTATTTAGGGTTTAAAATGTGCTGTATATTAAGAATAACTTATGACAGTCAGCTTGTTTTAAAAGATAGCTTTAATCGTTTTTGCAAATGAACTCTTTAAATGTTCTTTTTTTTGTCTATTTCATTTTCTCAGTAACCGCGTCTTTATAGCTATACACCATTTCAGACTCACAGTGCTGATTTTGAACTAATTAGAGAAGCCATGCAATTGGAACGAAACCTTGGGGAAGGATTTTACTCTTTCAACCTCAATTACCCACCTTCATTTATTTTCTTTCCTTTCCTTATGCAAGTGGATTATATGATATAGATAATAGATCTGGACTGGATCTACTCTGCTCAGAACATTGACTGGAAACTAAGTAAACATAGAGTGGTTGTGACTTTGATGATATTATGGACTGTAGATGATGAAATCCCAAAATTCATTGCAATTGCACATTGAGAAATGAATTGTTCTTAAACTGTTGGACTATTTTCTTATGCAGTTGTTCACAAAGTGGTGAACCTCACCCCATCCTTGCTTGTGAACGACTGAGCCTTTCAGAGATGCTCCCTTTATACCCAGTCATGACACTCTCCAAACAGGTGTTTTTTGAGCATTCCTCAACTTTCCCAGTTTTTTGTTGCCCCTGTCCCACCTTCTTTGGAATGTGTTGCATGCATTAAATTCAAAATGAGTGAATATTTGCAAAAACAATAAAGTTTATCCATTTGAACATTAAATATCTTGCCTTTGTAGTGTATTCAATTGAATATAGGTTGAAAAGGATTTGCAAATCATCATGTTCTGTTTTTATTTATGTTTTACACAACGTCCCAACTTCATTGGAATTGGGGTTGTAGGTTATAGTGTGTAATAAAACTTTGCCTTGGTAAGGGGTTAACTGGCTTCATAACTGTAGCTGTAGTCCGCCTCCTGCTTACCTGTTTTCATTTCATTACTTGGGCGATTAGACTCTAACTGAGTTCCAATCATCTTTCAAAGCCTGTTGAAAACTCTTCAGCCTTAGAGGAGACTTCGATCAGACATGCAGATAAATGTGCGTGTGGTTAAATTAGATGTTTAATGCATGTGGGTAATGCGAAACCCTCTGGCACTCAGAAGGAGCAGGGTTTTTATCAATTATGGAGGATGTTTTAAATAAATACTGCTCTGTTGGAGTTTAACCTTAGATATGGGTCAGATGTGGTGGTAGCAGCATCCCTGCTTATTTTGATATGATCTCACTATTTCCTATGTACCAATGTATGCACACACACACAAGTTGACAAAAGGTGTGCAGCAAGGGTGCCTCCAGAATTGTTTTGATAGAGCAGAGATTCCTTTCTTCTGGAATGAGCAGTCTGCATTATATTGAACATGGTGGGGTATCGGCCCAGTAGTTTTACAAGTGGTTGGCCAAATGCCTGATCCGCCTTGATGTGGGTGTGCAGAGTATGAAAAGGTTGTTGCTGTGGTTTCATACCACATTCCAGCTATTCTTTGTGAACTGTTGATTCCGAATTTTGCAATCGTGCAGTCTCTCTGTAATTTTCTAGTCTTTGAACTCTGTTTGCATGGCTGTAACAGAAGGCCTAAAGAACTTCTGAACAACTGAGACAATGAGAAGGTGTGGCCATCACCATGACACACCACTGATAAATACATGGGTACTTCCAAGCTTCCTTTTGGCAGCAAGGTAGTTAGAATTGAAAGCAGGCTATTTCTCTCTTTATTTACCTTTTTTTGTATTTGTTTTTTCTTACTGTTTCTATAAGTACGAGCTGCTGAAATGAAGATGAGACTTATAAGACTTTTTCCTGTCAAAGTGTTGTTGTTTGATGGCTGTGCCATTTCACAAATTGATGGCTGTCATACCATAAATTATTTCGTGGTCATATTTAAATATATACATTTATACATTTTGGCCTTGCATAATTAAATATTGTGTCTCAAATACTTACAAATACTTGTCTTTTTTTCTGAGTACTCTAGTTTTCTTTGTATTTCAGCATCCAGTCAACACTGCCAATTCTCTGTGAGTACTAGATGTTAGCATTATTCATTTTGGACATACAGTTGTATGCAAAAGTGTGAATATCCCCAGTCAGATCAAGTTTTATTTAGTTTCTAATTGGATATAAGTCAACACATCCTCTACAGGCCACATTTTATGCTTTATTTTTTCCCAATAGCAAATAAAGCAAATAAAACAGTGACTGGGCATTAAAATGTGCAGAAGTGTGTTCTCTATAGAGGATATGTTCACTTGTTTTCACATAGAAACTCAACAAAACATGCTATAACAGCTTCAACTCTTCTGGGATGGCTTTCCACAAGGTTTAGGAATGTGTTTATGAAAGATTTTGACCATTCTTACAGAAGTGCACTTGTGAGGTCAGATACTGATGTTGGACAAGAGGGCCCAAGTAAAATGACCCCGCTCTGTCATTTTATGTGGCCTACCTGGCACGTGGCAGCTGAGTTGCTGTCGTTCCGAATCGCTTCCACTTTGTTATAAAAGCACTGACAGTTGACTGTGGAATATTAGTAGTGAGGAAGTTTCATGACTGGTCTTGTTGCACAGGTGGCATCCTATCACGGTACCAAGCTGGAATTCACTAAGCTCCTGAGAGCGACCCATTCTTTCAGAAATGTTTGTAGAAGCCTTCTGTGTGCCTAGGTGTTTGGTTTTATACACCTGTGCCCATGG
This sequence comes from Pygocentrus nattereri, assembly GCF_015220715.1. NCBI lineage: Eukaryota > Metazoa > Chordata > Actinopteri > Characiformes > Serrasalmidae > Pygocentrus > Pygocentrus nattereri. Next base: position 33,294,340 of record NC_051221.1, on the reverse strand, counting down.
AATTGATTGGAACACCTTAATTCAATGATTTGGATGGGTTTGCCTGTTAGCTTCAGCTGCATTACCAAAGACGTAAAGGACAACTCAATAAATTGTGTTGTATTTTGTTGCAATATAAACATATGTCTGTGAAATCTACTGGATTGAGGAAAATAACTGTGATAGTGATGATTAGGCCTGCTAGTTTGTACAGATAACAACTTTCTGAAACTTTCTGCTATAGGAAACATTACCATTTTCACAATGTTCTTTTAAACAACTGCTTGATTAATCACCTGATCCTTTTAGATCAGTGGTGGTGAACCCAGTTTGGAGAATCACCAAACTATGGACTCTGACCCCTACATTCCCCACCCTTGTTTTAGATAAACAAACAATAAGATATTAATATCTTTTTTTTCAGCATCTTTCCACATTTATAATGGACAAGACAGAGTCCATAGCCACCATAGATGATGCAGTGAAGAAACTGATCCTGCTGGACTCGAAAGATAAAATCTGGACCCAAGAGATGCTGCTGCAGGTCAGCGACAAGGCCATCAAGCTTCTGGACTGTGATACAATGGTGAGTGCTTCATGTGTTCATGAGTTCTATGTTTGTGTGTGTGTAGAGTCCAGAGTGAGAGGACATGCGAGTGCAGATTTGGTGGGTATCAAAATTAGGTTATTAGCACATTAACCGATGCAAGAGCGAATGTAAAAAATGTATTTTAACTTGGAAATCTCTTTAAAGAACTTGTAACAAGTTATTTCTGCTGATGTGTAATCCTCTAAACTGAACAGCTGAATTAGCTGAATGGGGTGTTAATTGTGGCCTTGATGTTTTATGCTCATTGGCTCTATTGTGTAATCATGACTGCAATGCTGGCTGGTTGATTTGATTTCTTTCTCAGTCGGTATCAGTGTGACCATTTAGAGACCTTTAATATCTGGAACCAAACCTGTTCTGACCAGCTCTCAAGATCTCAACCAATTTTACAAAACATTAAGGTTTTGTTCGTTTTTACCGCATCATTGTTTATTTGTATTGAGACTAAAAAACACAATTACTATCAAGATAAACAGGTTTAAACATTTTGCCTTGTGCACAGCGGTAAAGATATTCAGAGTTACTGTATTAGCTTTTTGAACCTTTGCAGTGCATAATATTTCTTTCTTGCTTTCTTTTCTGTCTTTCTATTATATTTCTTAATCTCTCTCTCTGTCTCTCTGTCTCTCTCTCTCTCTCTCAGGAGGAATTGGAAAACTTCCCTCTCTCCACAGTGCATCACAGTCAGACAGTGCTGAATAAGACGCGCTACCCGTCTGTCCTGCTGCTGGTCTGCCAGGATAACGAACAGCACAAACCAGACATACACTTCTTCTGCTGCGATGAGGTGGAGGTGAGACACACACTGATGAAGGCTTGAGTTTTAAAATTAATCAGTTCATCATCTAAATCACCTTATCCTTCTGGCTCAAGGAGGGTGCTGGAGCCTGTCCCAGCGGTCACTGGGCGGGAGGCAGGAAACACCCTGTACAGGTTGCTAGTCCATCACAAGGCAGGGCATTTTAAAATGCTGAAGCACAATTGCCCTGTTTACACTTGACTTGACTGTGTCTGGATGCTGTGCAGATATGCATTTAAAACCAAGTGTAACTGTGTTAGTGAGTGTGTTCAGATCTAGTTACCCTGATCCTGAGGTAGTCACCAGTCTGATTTAAACATATAAACATTGCACAAGTATAAGAGATCTAATCAGTATCTGGACTAAGAAGCTGGATTTAAAAAGGGGGAGTGTGCTTGTTCTGTGTCTGGATTGGATGATGATCTAATCGCCATAGTCGGATGTTAGTTCCAAGTGTAAACAGAGCCAGTCATTCTTTCATTCTAATTACTTGTGTTCCTTGTTAAAAGTTAATTAGTGGAATGTCTGTCCTTGTTAATGTGTTTGTGCCAGCCAGTCAGCTGTGTTGTTAGAGTAAGTCTAAACAGCTTTTTCTGACAGAAGGCCTGTATTTTTAATTGTAATAAGTTCATACTGTTACATGCAAAAGTTTGAGTGTACCTGACCAAATGATGTTTTGTTGATTCTGTCGAGGATGTGTTCACTTATTTTCTCTTATTAAATCAAAAAAACATTACCACTGTTTTTGTTATTGCTGCTATTTTTTTTCTCATTTTGACTGTTAGAGCCACCTTTACTATTTTGTATTTGCTTATATATGCATTTATTTTAAAGAAGAGAATGTATAGGTGCAATAGGGAGTGGGAGGATTTGGGGTCTTATTTTATTTTATTTCTTTAATGTAATAACTCATTCAAAATAATAAAAAGACCTTTGACAAAAAAAAATCAACAAAACATATTTTGAATGGTGGTGTTCAAACTTTTGCATTAATCTGTATGTGCTATTTTAGAATAATCATAATAGTATTTTAAAGTATGGAAAACAACAAAATGCCCATTTGCAGTATGCCCATTTGTAGAGCACTGGTTGTAAGCCTCATTTTGAAGTGTGTGTGTGTGTGTGTGTGTGTGTGTGTTTGTGTTTGTCAGGCGGAGATAGTGCACGCTGACATTGATAGCGCTCTGGGAGACAGTAAACATGGAAAGAAGATGAGACCTCAGACACTAAAGTGAGTCTTCAGTTCATAACTGTAAATCCAAGCCTGTTAACACTGTCCATCATTTTACACAGTCTGACCAAGACATGGTTTAGTAATCATGCTCGTGTTCAGTGGACTGCAAGGAAGTTCTGACACTATTCTCTGATGTCTCACTTATCCTCCAGGATGAACCAGGAGAAGATGAAGCGGCAACGAGAGACAATCATCCCCCCCTCAGAATCTAAAAGTTCCAACCCAGGAGCCAAAGGTCGTGTGGCAGCTATGGACATGAAAAGTGAGCCACACACAAATGAACACTCAAATACATGACAAATGTTCATTATGGGTGAAAATGTATCAGGACATTGTCATGCATTGATCTGAACTAGGAATTGATTAAAATGGATTGTAATACACTATATTTCCAAAAGTATTCACTCACCCATCCAAATCATTGAATTCAGGTGTTCCAATCACATCCATGGCCACATGTGTATAAAACCAAGCACCTAGGCATGCAGACTGCTTCTACAAACATTTGTGAAGAAATGGGTCGCTCTCAGGAGCTCAGTGAAGTCCAGTCATGGAATCTCCTCGCTACTAAATATTCCACAGTCAACTGTCAGTCATAACAAAGTGGAAGTGATTGGGAATGACAGCAACTCAGCCACGAAGTGGTAGGCCACGTAAAATGACAGTGCGGGGTCAGCTGAGGCATTTAGTGTGCAGAGGTCACCAACTTTCTGCAGTCTGTCACTACAGACCTCCAAACTTCATGTGGCCTTCAGATTAGCTCAAGAACTGCATAGAGAGCTTCATGGAATGGGTTTCAAGGCTCAGCAGCTGCATCCAAGTCTTACATCACCAAGCGCAATGCAAAGTTTAGAATGCAGCGATGTAAAGAGCCGGCGATGGACTCTAGAGCAGTGGAGTCGTGTTCTCTGGAGTGATGAATCACGGTTCTCCATCTGGCAATCCGATGGATGACTCTGGGTTTGCAGTTGCCAGTTACTTGTCTGACTGCATTGTGCCAAGTGTAAAGTTTGGTGGAAGGGGGATTATGGTGTGTATTTTTCAGGAGTTGGGCTCGGCCCCTCAGTTCCAGTGAAAGGAACTCTTAATGCTTCAGCAGAGATTTTAGACAATTTCATACTCCCAACTTTGTGGGTCCCTTCCTGTTCCAACATGACTGCGGTGCACAAAGCAAGGTCCATAAATGTGGAAGAACTTGACTGGCTTGCACAGAGTCCTGACCTCAACCTGACAGAACACCTTTGGGATGAATTAGAGCCACGCCTTCTCGTCCAACTTCAACATCAACATCACATTAAACCCTATGGATTAAGAATGGGATCTCACGCAATTTCATATGCGTGTGAAGGCAAATGAACTAATACTTTTGGCAATTTAGTGTATATTCTAATAATCTCCAATAAAGTTTTTTGGGTCACAGTAAAATTCATATTCATTGTCTATATATAATGATAAAAAAATCAGTTAAGACCATAATCTAATCGTAAAAGTCAGAGATTTACTCCAGTTTTTAGAAGTGGCAAAAATGTAACTTCACGATACTTCAAGACATTTTCAGAATGTCTAATATTTATTACAATTAGGCATGTGCCAATATAATAATTAGTTATCACAATTAAATAACGTTTATCGTGGTTTATGATGTCATTTTACTGTATTAAAGAAAAAAAATACATGTTCAGGACAATACATACAGTTGTATGCAAAAGTTTGATCAACCCTGGTCAAAATGCTTTGTCGATTTTCCAAGTGAAAATAAGTGAACACATTCTCTACAGAGAACGCACTTAAATATGGCACTTTTTGCAGATTTCCTGTGCACAATTTATCTGCGAGTTTATCTGAGTTTAACATATTGTATAAATAAAACATAAAATACTAAAAGTGCTAAAACTTTTGTACAGGCCAAACAAAGCAAATAAACAGTAATTGTCCATATAAGTGGAGAAGTGTGTTCTCTGTTCATTTTTATTCAGAAAATCAATAAAATGTCATTTGAGCGGGGTGCACACACTCTTGCATATGACTGTACATGTGATGAATGTCATTTTTAATCAGCAGTAATGATGGTTATGCATTTGGGGGATTTCAGTCTTTGAAACTACTTTCCTGATGGCACTTTGTATGATGGCACAGCAGTCTTCAGCAGATTCCATCTCTCTGCAGATTCAGTCTCTCAGAGAACTATGAGACCAACGGTATCAAACAGTGATTTTTACCAACGTTTCACATACTGAGCTGCACTAAATCCAGTTAAACTTAACTAAATATGTTCTCTTCATGATAACACATGCAATTGGTCAGTGTTCTTTAAGTACTGATCACATTCACAATATGCATAAAAAGCATACTATGATTTGATTTATAATTATAATGATAAATATTATTGTGTTGCTCTCCTCTTCCTATTATTGATTGAATATTCTTTAAAAATCTATGTATTTTCATCTGTTAGATGCAGAGAGACGAGATTCAGCTCAGCAGGACCCAGAGTCCCATGAGAAACTTGCCCAGCGCATTGAGAAGGATGTGGTGAGTGCTCCTATCACTGAAGCTGGATGAATGGTGGCATGAGGCTGGCCTTAATGATGTAACTGAGGTGGCTTTCTCAAACTGTTTGTTTGCGTTGTTTAGCAAATCCTAAATTGTGCCCTGGACGACATTGAGATCTTTGTGGCCCGGCTACAAAAAGCAGCAGAAGCCTTTGCCCAGCTCAACCAGCGCAACAAAAGCAGGAAAAATAAGAAAAGAGGACCAGCAGGTATTTCTGGTCATCTCTCAGACATGCATTCATTCAGTTTGTTCCTTTAGAAGCCATTACTCTTTAGTAATTTAACATTTGCATATTACTCTTTTGTTTATGTGTGTGCGATGATGGCTTGTATTGCTGCTCTGTGGTTCTGTTTAGAGGGGATGTTAACTCTAAGAGCCAAACCTCCATCTGAGGCGGAGTTCATCGACAGCCTTCAGAAGCTGAAGCTCTCCTTCAATCTGCTGGTGAGTGTCTTTCTAGGCTGCAGCACAGTGCCTGATTCATTCTCTCCTACCTCACTGTCACACCCACAACTCAAACACATGCTCACTGTGGAACCCTTAACGTCTCTCTCTGCAATCACTGCCAGCGGTTTTGTGGTGCTGCACCCGCCAAGGCCTTAATAAGACTACTCACACTCAAATGCAACAGTACAACATGTTTATATATGCTATCCTGTGTTAATTAACGGTCAGTTTTACTTCTCTGTTAAACTGCAGGCTTATAATTATATTAATATGATTAAATAAACCCTTTAAATGGCCAGGACACATCACTATAACTCAGCCTAACAGTATTGTAGTCCATGTAATTACAGAATAATGGGCTTTAAGATGTTGTTTAAGATGTGGTTTTAAAAAGGCTTATCATTCAGTAACTACCAACAGCATGATGGAGAGATATAGAGGTATAGAAAGAACATGGCAGAGAATGTCAGAGAAATGTAATCTCTCTCACACAACAACAACAACAACAACAATAATAACATGACTGGCTCTAGCTTTTGGAAGCTCTAAACAGGATTTATTTGGGCCCCTACTGTGTATTGCTGAAGTTTGGATGCTCGTTTGTGGTTCTAATAAGTTACATCACTCTGGATCAAGGGCTCTGTCTCACGATGCAGTATTTCTTGCTTACCCAACTAACTTTAAGTTTGTTTGGATCTAACCCTGCTGATAGCATTGCATTTTTACTGTTATGAAAGCTTTACTTTCTATATTTTCAGAAAATATGTTTTCTCTTTCCTTCTTTGGTGGCTCCTCCTCTTGTTTCATGTGATTGGCTATTCATCATGCACACAAGGATTAATCACAGCTTGAATATCAAAAATCACAGCCTGTGTATCTCCCTCACTCCAACACCGTAGGGCATTTTCACACTTGGACCGTTACAGTGTCTGTCTTGTGGATTGATGTGAACACACCAAACAAACTTAAACTCCTCTAAATATTCCCAAAAACAAACTGAACTCAGACCACCTTTCAAGGTAATCTCAGTTCGCTTTGTTTGTACTTTGTTTTGTGGTCCGATTGATTGAATGGCCTCAGTCCACTTGTGCTTTATGGTAATGACCTTGAGGCTTATCATATGCACATAGCCACAGTGAGACCGCAAAAACAGACCACCAAGGATCATTTATAAAGTACTACTCAGTATAAAGCTTGCCTGTGATTTTGTGACAAGACAGCAGAGCTGACATTAAAGTGATAATATGCAAGAGCCTGTGTGATTTTACTATGTTAATGGCTGATGCTAGGCATGCATACAACAGAATTTAGACTTTTAGACTAATTAGGTAGAGGTGATGCTGATGGAAAGGTCAGGAAAGCCAAAGATATATGGGCTATATGACATATATTAAATTAGGTATGAAAACAGGTCAAACACATTATTTTATGGATAAACCAAAATGAATTTTTGTCAGAAAATGTTATATGACATTATGTAAAGCATTTTTTTTTGCAAAAAGTCATTTACATGGAAAGTGGAGTTTAGCAGTGGCAGTGCATGTATTTATTGACTCTGTGTTCCCTCTACAGGCCAAATTGAAAAAGCACATCCAGAACCCCAGTGCTTCAGAGCTTGTCCACTTCCTGTTTGGACCCCTGGAGATGGTGAGTATTATATACACACAATCACACACACTGATACATACATACACAGCTGTGTTTTCACTGTGTTTGTGTAATGTGATGTTGTAGGTGCTGCAGAGCTGTGGAACTCCTGAGCTGCCTCGCTCAGTCATCTCCCCTCATCTGTCCCGAGATGCAGTGGACTTTCTGAGAGGTCACCTGTCCCCTAAAGAGATGACCATCTTTGAGCTTCTGGGAGATGGCTGGACACGACCCAGGTAGTGCTTCTCCTGACTGTAATCTTTTGATCTGGATTAATTTTGGCTTTTTTTTTTTGGGTGACACAATTAAAGCACATGTAAAATAATCAACCTGCAGTGAACTTTGCTTTATCAAGCTCTAAAACTGCCATAAAGCACATTTCAGCACAGTTTTATTTTAGTGTTCAACTTAATAATATAAGTTTAAAATGGGCCATAACTTTTGCACAGCCCACATTTCATGTTCTATTTTTTCCAGTATATTACATTTATCGAAAACCAGTAATTGTGCATTAAACTGTGCAGAGGTGTGTTCTCCATAGAGGATTTTAGCTTATCAATCAACAAAACATGTCATTTTACCGGGCACAACCAAACTTTAGCATTTTACTGCATGTACTATTTCCTGCTTGATAAGACTTTTTTCTGACATATCAGATTTTTAGGGGTGCCTCATTAATGTGAAATCCTGATAGAATAATAATAACAATGATTGACTTTTGTAACACGACTGAGTTACAAAGCTTGTTTAACAGTAATTTATCTTTCTCGGTTACAACACCGTCACTAATTAGTGTTTATCAAACCAAGTGTCCCACTGGCAGTACATTCAGAGACTTTGGTGAAAGCCCCTTTAATGTCTGTCTCCAGCATAGTTGCACGGTGCATGCATGTTCGCTACAGTAAAGCCAGCATTGTGCTATTGTATTTTCTATTACTGTATAGTATGTAAGACTGTTCTTTTGTTGTTTTATTGTTCTATGTTTTTTTTTCTTAGCAAGCATTCAAACTCATTCAAAGCACAGTTAGGACCAGTAAGATCTCATTATAAAAATCTATGAATTTCACATTATTAATCGAGCGCAGCAGATTTAATGGCAGAAATAGCCACATTTTGGCCTTAAAGGGCTAACTACTGTAACTAAATATTTTTTGCAGCTAACTGTAGACCTCCACCACTAACAGACATGAAACATTAATTTGTCTTTAAATTCATGTGGCATATCCCCCACCCCCCTATGTCTTTTACATTCCTCTCTGAACTCTGTAATGTCACATATCACTGCTGTTAGACCAAAACCTCCAATCTCCATTTTTGTCATCGTTTTCAGTTGTTTACATAATTTGAATATACCTACTGTTGTTTATATTGTGAAAATGTCATGATGAATGGACAAAAACAAATGGCCCAAAATTACTTGGGAAAATGTCTGATTCCATTGACTTACATTAAAAGTAAAGTATGTTTTTTCCTTCTCCCATAAAGTTACCATTTTAAAGATACAAGATTTTGGTCTGACAGCAGTGATATGCTACTGAAGATAGGGAACACTAGATCTTCAGCCTAGTAGAAAGTTACTTTTCTAAAGTATGTTTGAGATTTGAAGGATATATCTCTCTATCTCTCTCTCTCTCTCTCTCTCTCTCTCTCTCTCTCAGAGCTGATTGGCCAAGGGACCAGTGTGCTCCTCTCTACGTCCCAAGGTTTAGGAATGGCTGGGAGCCTCCAGTGGAACCATTCCGCACATCACCATGGGAGACAGAGTGTTCTACATCAATGTCCCCCTCATCATCAGAGTACAGGAAAGAAGAGGTGAGATCTGTTCACATCTGTTTGGCTAAAGCTGAATTCCACAAGTTTTTCTAAATGACTACATAATTTTTTTGGAGTTGAGATGTAAAATTATTCAGAGTGTTTAATGTTAAACCAGAGGGCACAAACATTAATACAGTCATTTTGTATGCTATTTAAAACAACCAATGAATCTACACATGACATGTTTTTCTATGCACTGTTGATGATGTTAAATTGTTGGTAGTTTGGGTATGACAGCATACTTGTAAACATTTCATATAATAGCTTTGTGCTAGGAAGCTTTTAGATACCTTTAGTTGCTATCACCACCACTGTTACCAATTCTGATTCTGTACATTTATTTAGAACACAGCATTTTACTAAATTACTTTATTTACATTTTAAAGATTGAATGTTACAGAAAAAATCTGAAATCTCCTTGAATAGATTAGAATGTGCATTATCCCACTGTAACCTCCACTGTTATGCCAGCAAATATTACTTTTGCCTTTCTCTTTTTACAGTTCTTCGGCTCACAGTCCTCACTGTCATCAAACGGGTGAGTCCAAACCAGTTACATCAACAATATATATATATATAATAATATACATATACATATATATATGTGTGTGTGTGTGTGTGTGTGTGTGTGTGTTAAATATACTTTTTTCCCTCCTACTTTTTATACAAATAATTGAGTCATTGTAGGGCTTGTGGAAAAAATGTTATTACTGACTTATTATAATGTCATTACTGACTTGCTGGTGAAAGATTCACTTAAATGCTGATATGGGACTCTTTTGTCTTGCTTAGTTTACAGAAAATTAGAATGGCTTGATTAACACGAGTAAAACCTATAAAGGAATGTGCTTCACTGACTGTGGATTTCCCATGCAGGTCCTACACAGCACCTTCCCCCAGCAGGAAATATGCCAAGATCCGCTACCACTTTGTGGCCCGCAATGCCAATGAGCTCTCTGTCCTTCAAGACGAGATTTTAGAGGTGAGGGAGAAAGAGAGAGAGTTGTTTGGGAGTTGGGTTGGGAGCAGGGTTGATGAGCTTTACTGATGAGAAGTTGTTTGTATGAAGGTAATTGAGGATGATAAGCAGTGGTGGAAGTTGAGGAACAGGAGTGGCCAAGCTGGGTATGTACCCTACAACGTGCTTGATGTAGTTACGCCAGAGGAACTTCACGGCATGGACCCAATGTACAACCAGGTAACTCCTACTGTCTCACCATCCCCTCTGCACTGTCACTGCACTATGAGGACCGTCTCATTCCTGATTCTCTCTCTCTCGCTCTCTCTCTCTCTCTCTCTCTCTCTCTCTCTCTCTCTCTCTCTCTCTCTCTCTCACCCTCTCTTTCTCTCTCTCTCTCTCTCTCTCTCTCTCTCTGTAGCCCTATAAAGGTTCATCTCCCTCTGGTTCTTTGGGGAGAGGAGACAGTTTCGACATGCCAAGATCACCACGCGATAAAGATAGTGAGTTTGTTTATGGATCCTCAGTTTATGTTACTTGTTTTTAAAATCTGACCATTTATACTGTGGAAACAGCCCTATTTTAGCATATATAATGATATTTTAAAAACTTCCAAAAGAAAAGAAATTGTGGAGAAAATTACTGGAGTCTCACGCTGATTTCAAACATGTGTTAAGCATGTCAGAGAAGAAAATTCAATTAAAAGGAGATCATATTGAAAATTTCTTTCTAAAATTTGGCACTTGAGGAACAGCCTATAGATTTTCTCACTTGGATCAAAATATTTACACATAGTGTAAAATCTCATAATTGTCTTATCTCAGAAATGTCTTTATTCACTATAACCAATAGCAGACTAACGAAGACGCTCTGATATTTATAACATGTATACAGTCCAATCAGCTTTCCAGATTTTGAAAGAAGCATGCCTTTTGACTGATTTTATATTCAGTATTAAATTGTACAGAGTTTTGTAAAACTTGGTGGTTGGTACCATAAAAGAATAAAATCTCTCAATTTCTTTCGGGTGGGTTTAAAATCCAGTTATATACACACATAAGAATTCTTTAGCAAAGGCAATGGTTCTATTTAGAACCATGAGTTCTGTCTAGAACTGTTTTCTTGCTTAAATGGTTCTTTGCACAGTAAACCGTTCTTCAGATTGATGGACATGTGTATCGTTCTGTAGAACCTTTTTCAAATGGTTTGTATAGCAAAAAAGGTTCTGCTTTTGATGTCAAGCTTGTAACAATAGAAAAATAGTTTTTGATGTTATATAGAGCCATTTTCAGAAAGGTTCTGTGTAAAACCATATACAACACATTATCCATGTGTTTTAAATAGAACCATTGCTTTTACTAAAGAACACTTATAAAACCACAAAAGCTTTGACAAACTTATGAAGTGTTTTCTTCATTTTTCACATTTTATAATGCCTCAAAACTATAACAATATCAAACTGGGCAGTGACCAAAGACCTAAACAAATGAAAAGTGTCTTTTTTTATCCTCCTTTTGACTTGAAATGCCACACGAAATGCTTCCCTCAAAACTGTAAGGTTGATATTCATATTAGGAGCACATTTCAAGCATTTTGGTTTTGTATCAAATGAACTTTTAGATGATGAAAAATATACATTTAATCAAGTGTGTCTAAATGCTGGACTGGTACTGCACCAATGCATCAGTGGGAAGTGATTGTTGGTGGGCTTTTTTGAAACAGTACTAACTAATGTATCAGTGCTGGTATGATCATAAAATTCACTGAAAATTACACTGTGTGTAGTGTTTGTAATGCTTGCAATCAAATGTTGGTAACATTTAACAAAGCACACTGCAGGAAGGTTTTACATCACTCAAACACCCTCTGTCCATCTCTCTTACCCTCTCCTTCTCTGTCTCCCTCTCTCAGCCCGCACTCATCAGATGGATGAAGTGAACGATGAGCTGTTGAAACGGATCACAGCAAATAAGAAACAGCAACCAGCACGCAACTTTAAAGTGGAGCGTCACTCCAGTCGTGCCATCCCCCTCACACTGAAGTCCACCTCTGCTGAGGTCGCTGCCTGGCTCAACGCCAAAGGCTTCTCCAAACCGTACGTTCATTTTGCCATGTGTGAGAACATCCTGTTATTGGGAATCTTTTTCTGTGCCACTGAAGAGAGTTCTAGAGCGCAGGGTCTGATGCCTTTAATCGAAGAGCACACTGTCCATCTGGAGAAAACCCTGTCTGAACAACTGGTCTCCATAAAGGCCTTTATACCAAGAAATTGCTCTGCAGCTATTGGTTTATCTAAAAGGATTATGTTGAGACACGTTGATGCGCTCTGCAGTTTAAAAAAAGGAATTTAATAGAAAGGAAATACCTAAAACTGAAGAGAGCAAATACAATAAACATCACTTTATCAGTATGATATTACATATTCACTTACATAAACCTGTTTCTTGATGACTGAGTTGCCTGTGCATCTGTGTCTGTAAAACTGTTCATGTCTGTGTGTGTGTTTCAGGACGGTGGACTGTTTGGGTGTTCTGAGCGGGGCTCAGTTGTTTTCTCTGGAAAAGGAAGAGCTGAAGGCTGTGTGTGGAGACGAAGGGTCACGTGTCTACAGCCAGCTCACTGTGCAGAAATCACTGCTAGAGGTCAGTTACCTTTTACACTACACAGAGAGGCAAACAGTCAACTACAGATAACCTAAAGTAACCGCAGATAACTCGCCTGCTACCCAAGAATGCGGGAATTAAATGCCCCGTACAGTCTCTCTCTTACAGTTCAAACTCCAGTCTCACTGTTGTTTGTGTTTTGTTATTGGAATGCTTTCCATTTGCCCCTTTTGTGTCATTCATTTTAGCTCTGAAAATGAGTGAAGTCACTTATAAACATCATAATGACATAAGACATGTTGTTTTCCAAAGCTAACCATTTACAAAGAGAAGTTCTAACCATTATAGGAGAAATCTCAGACTCGGATCAGCATAATTTGGCAGCTTTCACAGAGGTCGACAAAACAGTCATTTTCTTCCATCTTTTTATTAGAAGAGCCAAGGGGACTCTGAATTGCAGGAGATCATGAGGAAACAGAAGGAGAAGATCGCTTCTGCCACCAATCTGGAAAAATTTTAATACCCATAATAACAGTAAACATGGAAGATGGCAGAATATCAGCATTCTTCATAACAGTGTACAATCTTGCTTTATTATTATTCTTCCTCTTGCCATTGTCACATAATCTACACGCAATATGAACATGTATTAAGATCTTGTATACATTTGATTTGTATATTTATTCTGTTTTAGAGAAAGCTTTGTTTTAATTCTTCCACATAAATTGTTTATCTGTTTATGCTGAGAAAATATGAAGCTTTACTTTGTGTGCACCTCTGTCTGAAACATTCAGCTTTGCGAATGAAAAAAGGGGAAGAAATCAGAGCAGCGAGAGACAGAATTCATGCCAATCTTGCGTAGAATAAATGTTTTGTAGAGGTTTAAAGGAGCAATTGTATATGTGGTTACAAGTCTTTGGCTAATGGGCTTTTCAACACATTCAAATGCCATTTCATTTTAAAAAACAAGGGTTTCTATGTAAATACGCTCCTAATCCCGTCTAAAGATGCATGTTCAAGTGCTGATTTTTGTCACGAAGGAATGACGCAAGAACATAATAAAGTCAGTTGATGGTTTCATTATGAAATATGTGTTTCTGTTATTTGTTGTTATAGACCTTAGAGACTATTTATATAAGGCCTATAAAAAAGAGCCCTTTTTTATAAGCTCTGTTTTATTTTACCGTGTAAGTGTAATGGCCAGTGTGACACTGAATATTGTGCCAGGAAATCAAATAGGGTTTGTACTTTCCATTCCAAATATCTCTTTCTGAAATTTACAGACACAGTACTGTGCAAAAGTCAGAGACCATCCTTTAATTATTCAAGTTCCAATCAAAATGGCCTTTGAATACAAGTTACTAATTTTTCAGGAGATATTTATGAAGTGATTGGATATGGGATAATCCAAATGTGGGAGGGACAGTCAAATGAAAATAAGTGAAAAAAACACCCAGAAGTCCAGAAAATGGGACTCCTAACAAGGTAAGCTACTAGACCTGGTAAGCTACCAAAAAATTCACCATCAGATACACAGCACTCAAAGCTTTGATCTTTGAGAGAGAGGAGAAAATCAAGCTCCATTCTTAGTTCAGATCTGAAAATATCCACAGGTGTTTCTGTTCATCCTTCCACTGTGAGATGACAACACAATGAGTCTGAAAGGATGTGTAGCTGTCGAGTAGCTGTTACTGGGAAAAGGAATCAGAAAATATGCAGATCAAACAAAGAAGCCGCTGGTGTTCTCAGAAAAAGTGACTCCAGAGTCTAGGCTTCAACATCACTGAATGTGTTATTTATTTGGATTATGAAAAACAGAAAATGCAACCAACGTCTAAGACAACTTTCCCTGCAGATTTCTTTGAAAAGCTGAAAGAAAGTCTCTTAAAAAGAATGGAAGCTACAATTAAGACAGAGCGGACACACTCTGTGTAATTTTCTGTTAAATATGTTTTTTTCTTGATGCTGAAAAATGAATAACTGCTACTCAATCACATTTTTGACTGGAAATGAACCAAATAATGAGAGTACTTTATTTGATGACTGGTCAAGAAAGCAAAGACAAAACAAAGATTCTTTCATATGTAATAAGTCAAAATTGATCAGTAATTATACTAAATCTCCCATTAAAGGTGTTACCTCACCTAATTTTACTCTGATAGTCTCGTTTCAAACATCATTTAGGAAAGCTATTTATGAGAAAGTCAGAAAGATACTATTGAAAAATTGTGAAAATCTCTGAGCACAGTTATAACAGTTGTAAAATCCAGCATTGAAACTGCAGTTGTGTCTGTGTGATATTGGCTGCAGCACTGAAAAGCTATTTATAATAGCGATCTCTGGTTCAGATGAGGTTTATGGTCCCAATTCAGCTACAGCAGTTACAGCTAAAGCACCATAATTACGCTTCAGTTCCAGCATAGATGGCAGAGGAGGAAGGAGACACTGAGACAATCTGACAATGCACAACAGAGACATTATTTGAAGTGAATTAAGGCTTCTTTGCTATGGACAATCCTAATAGTCATAAAATTGGTCTCCTTGGGTCTGATTATTTGTGGAGGTATGCGTCCAGCCACAGCTCTCCAGACTTCCTCAAGGACCTGAGACAGAAATGAAAGAAAGGTGAGTGCTTAGAGTTGACAAAGCCCGCAGTGGAACTACTAAGTACATAGCTGTATAATGTGGCACTAATTTCATCTTTAAATTTTGATTTTGCAAAAAACTTTACATTCATTCAGTCAAATTCAAAGGTTTGGGCAAATGCATGCTTTTGTTAGATTTTTTTTTGTTAAGGTACATTAACGCATCTTCTACAGAGATCTCACATGCACAAAAAACACTGTGGCCTATGCAAAAGTCATGGCACATTTAATGTTTTGTTTATTTTCTACCATAAAACTGTGCAGTAAAATTTTCAGAAAAATGTCATAATTAACTTTATTCCCTGCAGAGCACAGGTTTCCAGCCTAGGTCCTGGAGTAGCCCCTGTCCTCCATATTTTGGTGTTTTCCTGCTCTGACGCAAACTCAGGAGGGGCTTGCTTATTAGCTGATACGTTGAATCATGTGTGTTGGAAGCAGGGAACACACTAAAATGTGCAGGGCCAGGGGTTCTCGAGCACCATGTTATGAACCACTGCTGTAGAGCATGTGCACTTTATGTAAAGCATGTAATTTGGATGCAGCAACAAATGGTGTTCATTAAAATGGTTTGTGAAAGCATGTGGTGAGATCTATCACAGAGGCATGCTGGTTTCAGAGCCGGGCCATCTGAGGGGTTCACAGGCATTCAGTAATAGTCTATGGCCTTTTCCTGATATTATACACTGTAGAGGGTGAAATAGCTAAAATCCTTGCAAAAGTTTGGTGAGAAATGCTTGCTTTACTTAAATTTGCTGGATTATTCACTGACACATTTCTCGGCAAAGTAGGAAGCCCCATCCCTTCCTTGCTCATAAAGGAGTAGATCTTTCCTGGATGCTCCTTTTAAACGCACACTGTCACGATTGACCGCTCCCAGTCCTGTATGTGTTTGTGTTTTGGTATAGTCCACGTGCTTCTTTGTTTTGGTATCTGTAGTCCTGCCCCTTATTTTGTAACTCCGCCCCTGATTGTTTTCACCTGTCCATCGTTTTCCCGGTGTCCTGTGTTTGCCCGTTGTTTTGGCTGGTCTTTATTTGCTTTGTTTGTTATTTGCTGTGTGGGTTGTTCTGGTTACTGTGTGTTGTTTGAACCTGCTTATTGTTTGTCTGTCATGTCTGCCCCCCGTTCAAACCGTGTTGGCTCTATGACCCTGGACTGTCTCGACCCTGACTTTGGATTTGTCTTGTCTTAAACTGCTCCTGTCCCAAGTTTTTAAAAATGTGTTGCAGGCATCAATATCGGAGTGAGCAAATATTTCCAAAAAAAACATGAAGCTAATAAGGTAAAATATAAAATACCACAGCTTGTTTTTGTTTGATTAAAACACTTCAAAGTTTATTTACAAAAAAAAAAGATTTCTGGTTTTATTTGCTTTTCATATACTAACACAACTTTTTTGGAATTAGGGTTTAAAATTTCAGCATATTGCTTGCTTTTCATTGATTAATATCCACTACCTTACAGTTGTATTTATTATGAAGCATTTTAAGCTGCATTTTTACATATGAAAGCTGCACTGTAGAGGATGAAATACCTAAGGCATGCTATATAATGCTATATAAATCAAGCTGTTATTATTATTATTATTATTATTACTATTATCAGTATTAATTGCAGAATCACATGAAGATGACTGTGTTACCTGATGATGTCACACCATGCCTCCCACAGGCCTTTGACTTCGTAGTGAATTCCATACTTCTTGCACAGCTCTTTCACTCGAGGAGCCGCATGGATGTAGTTATGGCGAGGCATCATAGGAAAGAGGCTGGTGGGGGAAAAGGACCGTATAAGAGCCTACAGTCTGTACAAACCCACAGAGGCACATATTTCTGCATGCACTCATGCATGCTGCCATATACACACACAAACACCCAACACATATAAGAGTGATACTCACTGATGCTCAATCTGGAAGTTAAGGTGGCCGCTAAACCAATCATTGAAGAATGACTGCTCAATGTTACAGGTGGCTTTCAGCTAAATACAAAATAATAAATGCAGTGATTAGATACTGATTTAGACATGCTATGCTTCATCTCACTTCTACACCACCTCAACTTCTACACACACTACAAAGTTAAATGTTTGGTCTGAGGAAGCACTTTCAATGATGGAAGGACCATCTGGGAGAATAAGAAAAATTCTCGAAAAACACTACCTGAGGGCTACCTACCTGAGGACATCATAACACATACATAAGGACCAGTGGTGGACAGTAACTAAGTAAATGTAATTGGTTACTGTACTTAAGTAGTTTTTTTGTGTATCTGTTCTTTACTTAAGTTTTTCCATTTTGGGCGACTTTTTACTCCACTCCACTACATTATTCAAAATCTGTCATTTCTTTTGGTTTCTGTGTGTATAAAACGTAACATGTCAAAACAAAAGCAGCGCAAAGCAAGAACACCAATCAGGGCACAGCGGTCACTTTGTTCTGAGCTTGTTTTGACCTGTTGGTCATACCGACCCAGTGCAGCACACAGTTCAACGTCAGTGCAGCAGCGTAAAAATACAAACGTCTACCTAAATGATGAACTAACCTAACTTTGTGTTAATAGACCACAATATACAAATATGTACACATATGCAGTCGTGACTGGCGCGTTTCTTTTTTTCTGAATTTATGCAAACAATATTTCATTTTATAGTAAATTAGTTTCGGTTAGTTTATGTTTATGAACAGAGACCTACAGATCAATATAGTAAAGGAAAACTTATTTGTGATCCTGAGTTTAAAGCAAGTTTTTATTCAACTTGTAACTAAGTTACAAAGTAATCTTAAACTGAAACTTTGCTTGTTTGTAAAAGTGATTTCAGAGCCACTCGGTTCTCCCTGATGGAAACTGTTTGCCTTCAGTGTTTTGTGTCTCACAATCACATCATTTTAATAGCAATCAGTGTCAGACTAATTAATGACATTCTATTAAAAGACTGGTTTACCAAGACAGACACTAATATTTTCACTAGTATTTTCACCTAAAATGAGTTCATGAAGCGAGTCTTGTTATAAAAATGATAACAGGACATTAGAACCATTAAATCTTTTAGTACTTTTACTTTCGATATTTAAGTATATTTGAAGGCAAATACCTTTGGACTTTTACTTAAGTTGAGGTCTAGAGTAAGGACTTTTACTTTTACTGGAGTAATATTTTATTTGGGTATCTCTACTTTAACTCAAGTACATGGTTTATGTACTTCGTCCACCACTGATCTGACTGAACAACCTTTAAACAACTTTTATGCACCCAAGACTTGTTCAAAACAGATACAAATCCAATTGCTCAAACTACTTCAGGAGGTGGTCTGAGATGCATTTGAGCCCCATATTATAGCAGTGTAAATGGATCCATCTCTCCAAGACACATCCAACAAACTAAACCCCTACCAGTACTACCAAATCTCCTCCCAGCACATCCAAAGACCCTCCCAGTACAACTGAAACTTCTCACTATGCTCATCACTCATTTAACTACCAAGTGTAAATGCGTGTGGCTAAAATCTGATCAGGATACAATCCAGATACTAATCACATGAAGTGACAAGGTGTAAATGAGGTTTCAGCTAAACTTTGCATTTCTTTCCACAATAATGCTGAAGGAATGTAATTTAATGAAAATGTGCATAATATACAAGACTGGAAACATTGAATAGGGGCCACCTGAATAAGTAAGCAAGCAAATGAACACCTAGAAGGAGTATTTTTTTTGTGTTTAAATTCTATTTTTTATTGTGACCAAGAAGCTGCAGTTGTGCTTTCCGTTTTATCTCAGGAGGACCATTTGTGTGGAGAAGTGTGAATTGTTTTCACAGTAGGGAGCTCTTCCTCCCCCTCTTCCTCCCCGCATTGCTCGCTAGCAGCTCAGCACAGTGTGTTTGCATTTTGAAGCCTGTGGCAGTCAGAATTGTGGCTGTAGATGTGACTTGACTGAGCTGCATATGTTTCAATTTCTTATAATGTACATGTTTTAGCATGTTTCTTCAAAGTTTTAGCATCCTATTTGTTCTCTTTTGCTTTATTTGTATTTCTTGACACACTATAACATTCCAACTGGCATGGCTAGTGAATAATGTATCTCAGCACATTGTCATTCATTTTGTGCAATGTTGTTTGTTATGTTGTGAGCGCTTAAATAAGCTGCTCAGAAGTGCTTATGTATTAATTTTCAAACATGCTATTCAATGCCTATGCATGTGTATCCATTTGATCCACTTCATGATACAGTGGGACCCTGATTCACTGAAAAAGCATTCTGCCGGTCAGAGACACTGCCATTGTGCCATAAATATTTGAGCTGCCTCAAAAAGGTACCTGCATGCTGAGCCAGTCATCATGTTTTTCATAGTCGACATCCATGGAGAGGTGGTTCATCTGGGTCACCCACACAAACCAGTGACTCTCTATGAATCTGCAAATCACATCAGTGACACAAAGCACTTCAAAATGTTGAATTTTCTATGTATATGATAAGCACTAATATGCTGTTTGTAATAAAGTGTAAATACAAGGCCATAAAAGTCCTACCTCACACACATGAGAAGTGCAAATGATCCAAAGACTCCATAAAAGGGGACAAAACATGACAAGTAGCGTATGTAGTAGGACAGATACCATGCAAAGTCCTCAAAAGGAAAGAGAGAAGAAAAAAAAATATATTAAAAAGCAGCTCTACAAGCTAATGTTTCGCACAGCGATGGCATCATCACTGATGGCAAAAGAAGTTCTAATGGCAACTCACCACCCAATCCCGTTGCTGAATCATTGTCTGAAAAATGTGAATGTTAAAGTACACTGGGATAAGCAGAGGAGGACCAACTGAGAGAGAGAGAGAGATAAAGTTTCAGTTTCTAAACATATACAGTAATTTGTGAATATCAGAAGCCACTCTCTACTTATTTGATTTCTAATCAAAGCAGCTACAAGTACAAAATCACTTTATATATATGTGTGTGTGTGTGTGTATGTGTGTGTTTTTTTCTTTCTTTCATTATTTGTTTTCACCCTTTATTACAACCCCATTCTTTTTGGGAGACTTTTGCAGAAACCTGCAAAGACATCCAAATAATCCCAAACATATTCAAAGACGATGAGGTCTGGATTCTGGGGTAGTCAGTGCATTGTTCAATACCAGCAGCTTCTTTGTTTTATTTGCAAATATTTTCTTATTTTGTCTCTTTGCTTTTGTCATTAAGGGCTTTTTGACAGCTACACATCCTTTCAGACTCATAGTGCCAAGTTGTCTTCTCACAGTAGAAGTATGGACAGAAACACCTGTGGATTTTTCAGCTCTAAAGGAAAAGTGGAGCTTGATTTTCTCTTCTCTCTCAGAGATGAAAGCTTTAAGTGCTGTTTATTTAATGGTGACAGTTTTGGTGGTCTACCAGTCCATGTACAGTTGTTAGGTGCTTTTTTTTTTTTACAAAATTTTTGAACACCAGTTTTAGAAAGTCCTATTTTTCTTTAAGTTTCCCCTTCCTTAGGAACGTGGATTATTTTATATCTAATCCCCTCAGAACATCATAACAAAAAATTGTACTTAACCTTCGACTGGATATGAAAGAAATGAAAGGTGGTCTCAGGCTTTTGGACAGGACTGCAGATTAGATAGATCATTTCAACCTATACATGCATTTGTATGGGTCTATAAATGGCAACAACAATAAG
Source organism: Pygocentrus nattereri (assembly GCF_015220715.1). Lineage (NCBI taxonomy): Eukaryota > Metazoa > Chordata > Actinopteri > Characiformes > Serrasalmidae > Pygocentrus > Pygocentrus nattereri. The sequence continues at coordinate 33,273,382 of NC_051221.1, read as the reverse complement.
TAACTCACTCAGGAAGAAGTACTGGTGCTGATGGTTGTACGGCAGGTGTTTCAACTTTTTAATCCCATACTGAAACAGAAGGAGGGAGTAGAATATAATACAGAACAACATTAAATCTAAGCAGCGTAAAATTTTCGAAAAGTTCCAATGTGTGTCAGAAAACGTAAAAAAAGAATCTCATGTTCGCCACAGTACATGCAAGAACTACTACACATTTCAATCAAGTAGCTCATGTGTACTTGAGAGCACAGATAGTGTTTTGTGTAACAATTCTTGAGCACTGAGTGTACCTATTCAATTTTTTTTACTATTTATGCACGTTTACCTCCACGGGCTGTACATTCCCCAGTACGAGGATATTCAGCATGTTGATGTCAGGGTCCTTTTTGAATACATTGGGCTTAGCATGGTGCTGAAAGTGACGATGGTTCCACCAGTGTGCAGAGGCCCCCTAAAAACAACATTTACCCACAGACACACACACACAAACAGGATAGGTACACCAGATACTCTGTGGGGTGAAGTCTTGCCTTTTTAAATGCCTTATGCAACAGTAAGATATCTTTGTTTATAGGTATAGATTACAAAATATTCAGTAGCTTCACTGATAAACATTGCAAAGTGTGCTATTCTAAAGCTATACAATGGAATACTGGACATGCCTTTGGGTCCATGGCATTTAGGGGTTTAAACATCAAAAAAATATTGATAGTGTAGGCTGATACCTTCAGGTGTCCGATGACAAATTTGTGCAATAGATGATCCCACCTGGACCTTTTGAAGACTGACAGATGGCCAAAATCATGCTGCAGCCAGCCAGCCTGAGACTGTATGAGAAAGGAAAGGAAACTCATTCTGTTTCGCTACTTCTATAGAAAATTGGGAGACATGTCTGCATATTGTTTTCATTGTTTCATAATGATGTATGGCAGAATAACACTGTGAATAACACATGCCTCCTACCTGTGCAGTGGCCAGTATGAAAATACATAGAATTGTGTTAATCCAGCCATTGCCCCAGTACCACAGCAGTGCCAAAGGCAATGCCTCCAAGAGTAGAATGTGCCCGAGGTGTAGGCAGAAGAACAGGGGACTAGTGCGGAACAAACCCTCTGCTTTAAACTGGTCCCGCAAGGCCCGGAAATCATTCACTAGGGCAGCCTGAGAGAGAGAGAGAGAGAGAGAGAGAGAGAAGAGAAGAAGGCAAGAAAAAAAGTTGCAGGGATAGAAAAGGAATGGAGGCTCATTTTAATTTGCATTGGAATGCCTGTGAAAAAACGGTCTGGAAAAAGGAGACCCAGGTCAGAGAAACTGGGCCAAAATGTAGCACCACTAAAAATGCAACAGGTGGCAGCAGATACAACCATGTTATTGTACAAAAAAAAAAAAAAAGCATGGGCTTAGACGGCCTTCAGTAACTTTAGTTACTGGAAGCTTACACAGAACTGAGAGAAAACCTATTATATGGCTGAGTCAGCGTCTTTGTTATGTTTATAGGCTGGACAGTAGACTGGATACAGCAGCTATAGCAGCAGACATTTCTCAGAGATTAATTCCTCTGCTGTGTTCCCCTGAACTTAGAGCACAAGCTCAAAATACTTCTTTCCTGCTCAAGTATTCCCAGGGGAAGCTGGCATTTTCTGCCTATTGAACGAAGAGAAGGCTTCCAAATGCAGCCAAAGACAGGGCTGGTACTATAATCATTGCATTTCTTATTTCTTCTATTTTAGCAAAACTGTAGCAGTTTGTGTAAAAATTTACAATATGTGTTCCCACAAAGTCCATTAACGCAACATGATGTTCTTACACCCACTCTATAGACAAACGGTCAAAATCTGCCAAAAACATGCATCTTCTTTATAATTCTCAAACCTTTGATGATAACATGATCATTGTTATATCATCACCGTGATAAATTACAGCATACTGCTTCAGAATATGGCTCTTAGTACTTCAAAATCAAGGAACAACTTCAACAATCTACCTAAAAACCTAATAAGTCCTTTTTAACTGTACTGGTGCAGCAAAGTATGTAAAATATTTAATAGGTTTTGATGGTATTTTTAAAACGGGGCATTACTATCTGGTTTCTGTTCAAATTATTACACCTTGGAAAAATGATCCCCACCCCTACTTGACCATATTAGTAAAACTGCCTACTTTCTACAGGCAATAATACCCAATAACAAAAGTTAAAAATCAGTTTCATACAATAATAAATTCAAAAAATGTTTTGTTCCAGAGGTGTACACTTATGCTAGCACTAAGATACCATGTAATTTTTTTCCAATGATCTAGTGGGATTCTATTCCATACTGACCACCAGAGGCAGTCTGAATGACAGTGGATGCACGTTACTATCACTAACTCAACACTTTACCACCAGTTTTCCCAGACTAGCAGCCTTACTCATGTATTACCAATTACATTTACAGCATTTGGCAAACACTCTTATCCAGAGTGACTTACAAGTTGGCAATTCTTTACACAGGTAGGCAAACAAACTGTTGGGAGTCTTGCCCAAGGACTCTTACTGGTATAGTTTAGGGTGCTTGTCCAGGTGGGGAAGCGCACCAGTCTGCAACATGGGAAGCAATGGTGTTACTCTGCACTATACCAACCAAACCTTGGGGTGCTCTTTTTTTAGATTACATCTCATGATTTTTGCAGATCTATAGCCCATCTCCACTAGTTCCTTCATCCCAGCTTTACTTCTTGGATTTAGCAGTAGCTGCTATACATACTGAGCCTCACTGTACTATAACCAAACTCTCCTAGCTCCCCTAGATGGGCAAGAACACCTTTTTTTGCTGCCAAAACTGTTCAGTGCCACAGATATAGAGACAGTAGAGCAGCGAGTACAAGCTTCTAAGTTCTGCCACCAGCACATTTTCACACTACTTGTGAAATTTAGAGCCCCTACACTGCCAGCTAATGGCTTCCATCATGATTCTTGCTCAGGAACTCAGACAGGCATCACATAAAGTTGAGAAACAGCTTTGGGTTGAGAGTAGAATCTCTCCTTCTATTCCCCAATATCCTCACACTATTACCAGAAGCAAAGTTGGACACCATTTCACAGAGCTATGCACTGTAACTATGCACTGTGGATTATGACAACAGTTTGGATGGATTACAGAGTAAAGTTTTCTCTACTGGTCCCAACATGCATAGACCAGGATACAATCAGAAAAGAAAATGTCCTTCTTTTTTATTTTTAAGAAGTAGATAAGTTCGAAATACTTTGCTCAATTTATATTTGGTTTCCAAGAAAAACTCCCCATACTGGATGTTCATGAGCTCAAATTGCTCCTAAAGTGCTTGCAGCTGTACATGCCCAGCACTACTGGAGTGGTTCTGACCAGGTGTTTCACTTACAGAGGACATGTATTGTCACATTCTCATCACAGTTTGACATCCCAAGTCAAGCTGATCAGCACAAAGTTTTAGTTTTTTGGTCTAAAAAGCTACTTCTGACAGTATTCACTAGATTTATGCAGGCTGCATCTGGGCTACTAAAAACACAGTGTGTAGATTCTCTCTGTGGCCCTCCTGAAGCATGTCTTGGGGCTAATCATTAATCGGAAGAAGAACTTCCTCGCATTGGCTCAGATCACCTAGATTTTCTGAAACCACGCCCCACAATAGCTTCACTGACATGATGCAAAACATTCTTTGTGTTCTTTCCTGTGTCAGACTGGGTGGTCCCCTGACATTCCTCACTCTCCTATGCCTACTGGGCACAACAGCAGCCGTTTCTGTGGGTCTGCAGCAGCTTTGTCAGTTCCAGCCGTGACTGCACAGTTTATGTCTGGATTCAGTAAAACACAGTCACACCACGGTGACAGTTACACATCAGTGCACAGAAAACATCGTGTTTCCAATGTGCCTGTCAAATCTATTTGTACAGGAAGAAAAGTTGGGGGAAAGTATTGCATCAAGATCAATGAATTTGACCCTGAAAACTACCTGGATAATGTGCTTTTTACTGTGTTTACAAACAAAGTCCGCCAATTCTACAGTGTTACCATGTATTACATCATCCAGTAAACCAAGGGGAGATGTAATATTGGCAGGCTTTCTCTGTCTCACATATTGCCCAGGAGTGGGGTTCACTGTGGGAGAGTGAAGTTTATTCTTCAGACAAAACCAGCATGAGGTGCCTTTTAGGACAGATATGGCTTTGGCATATTTGATTTTCAGCACAGAGCTGACCCACTGCCATCTGGTTCCTTTTATCCAATCCATCTGGCCTGCTGAGCCTGGGCATACAACTAGCTGGATCAGCTGTTTTAAATGTTGCCCCATTTTCCTCTACGGAATTCAGCACTGAAACCGTGTCAAGCTCAACGTTAGAATGCCAGGCCATACTTCCCAATGAGGGGCAAACCCCACCTTGTGTCACAGCTAAGGGGTCAAGCATGGCACCTACACCTAGACCATCTGCAACTAAGGCTGTGACTTCTGGTCAACTGATGAACTGTAAACTTACAGATCAGGAGACTACCTGACCAATGCAGGACATTTGCTTATCATTGGTAAATGTGCCCTAGAGAGGTGTTCAGTCTATGGGGTGTTACGGTTCCTCCAGAGACTGCTAGTCATTCTTAAATTCAATTCTTAAAGCTTTTGTGACTAGCATTTCTGCCTATATCTTGGAAATGTTCTGATCATGTTTTTGTATTAGGTTTATGTATTTTCAAAAGTTCAGAAATTTAGAATCACAATTCAGAAGTTTGAAATCACTGTTTTCAATAAAAAAATAAAATTTGTTAGAGGTACTTGTATAAAATGGCTTTATTATGATGCCATGACTCTACAACTTCATAGATTTCTACAAATTGGTAGAAAATGTTGGGTATGTCCTGAATGATGAATAGCACTGGAGATCATTGTGTGAAGGCTGTGAAAGCTGTAAAACATTGAGAATTTGATCATAATAAAATGAACATCCTGATTACTTCATATTTGAAATGTGCTGGTAATACCTCAGGCAGATAGCTTCCCAGGTAATTACTGTTAATAAATAATTACAGTATATTATTAAAATTTTAATAACCTCTCAGTGTTCCCAAAAATATTTAAAATATACTGAATAAAGCATCTTAAAACACCTTCTGATGTCTAGCTTTTAGCATCTGTATTGTTGCTTCTGTAAATGTTTGTGTGGAATGTGCTGAAAGCAGTTGTCCAGACTTACATTTTTCTTATGGTCCTGACTGGGTTCAGAAGGAGCCAACTCTCCAACCAGCAGTGGCTTCAGAAACTTGCGTACGAACGTCTGATCAGGATGAAAGGCCATAAATGCGTCCTGTAGAAATCCCATATTTTCATTAATGTGCTTTTTTCTGGTTTGTTTTTTGCTAAACCTGGGCACTAAAAAGAGGCTGCTTTATATGTATTTGATTAAATGTGTAAATTGGCTTCACATCAACAGTCAAATGTGTAAATACATAAATAGATGACCTCATTTAAACTGATGTCACATATTTAATTAATCTGGAACTAATGTAGTCATCTGTAAATTTAACCACTGGGTGGAAAGTTCACTCAAAAGGTTTTATTTGAGTGCTTCTGGGGGAATATTTATAGTGCAGAAAAAGAAAATATGTACATTAATATGTAATATAATGTGAATGTGTGAATAGAACTCTATTCTCCTTTAGTCTGATGGGTGTATTACCGATGCATCCTCTCCAGCATAATGAGTGATAACTCTGTGGCCTCCTGGATGTCTCTTAACCCAGTTGCTGACATTGTACACCTTCCGTTCGATCACCACCCACTGGTCACCTCGCTGGCTGTGCTTCTGCACTTCCTCCCAGGTGTACACTCCGCTGGCTCCGCGCCCTTCTACCGAAGTCTGATGAGTGCCCCCACCCATTAGTCCAGCAGCACTCAGAGGCCTCTGTCCTATAGCATGGACATCAACTTTGGTTAGAGTTCACCTCGCCATTTCAATGACTGCCCTGCTGTGGGGGTCAGGCTACATTTTCTTTTCCTTTTTTTATAGTTCACACTTGAAGTTAATGGCCAACCAGACATGCTTGTAAAGAGAGATTGGCATTTTCCCAATTACTATATGGCAAATCTGAATTGATTTATGGTGAGACATTCATTTATGGCGAGATATGCATTCTCTCACAGAGCTCTTATTAATAATGAAACCTAACAGGAAGATGGAGAAACTCGACTCAGCAGAACAAAGAGGCATCTATTTGCTGATTGGATTGCTTTGTTAGAAATATGCAAATCCTATGCAGCTTTTTAAATTGTTTTATTTATTAAATTAAGTGGGTTTTTTGTTGTTGTTGTTGTTTGACATCGTCCCTGATAGAACATTCAAGCACTAGCGTTCAGAATTTGATCTTTTCTTCTTCTTTTTTCAGGATTTCCCATCTTTTTTCAATAAAACAGACAATGAAGTTGAACATGCTAGCTCATTAATCTATGCAATTCCCACAAGAATGCATATAAAGCTGGTGCAAAGCTACAGTGATGATGTTCTTTTGTGTTCATGACTTTAATATTTCAAGCTGCTCCCAACCTGAGCGCTGCTGTTTCTTTTCCTAAAAGGCGTCGCACCTGTTCTTACACAGACTGTAGACTCATTTGCAGTACTTCTAATTACATAATAAAACAGTAATATGTAAAAATCTGAATTAGAAGCTTCAGCTTCAGACACAATGGCAGCAAAGGACTGCACTAACGCGTCTTGCGCATATTTAAAATAAAAATAAAGTGTTTATGCATGAAGAGGTGAACTCACCCGTGCAGTGATGCCTTTTCTGCTGATTGATTGAGTACCTGCACTCCAGCCTCTCTGATGAGTGCGTGTCCTCGCTGCTCTCTCTGACGAGTGCGCTGCCCCCCTTGTCGCTGCTCGCGCTCATTCATATTGGGAGTCATGGACTCTAACGGGCGCGCGCACTCTCCTGAGTTCAGCACCGATCATTCGAGCGCTTCTCGACCAATCAGCGTCCGCGCTCAGCAACCTCTGGTCCAATCCACGCCTATGCTCAGCCGCTGGCCTTTGTGAATCTTTTGATTTTTTTGTGTGTGTATCTGTACGTGCATGAATGTGTGTGAGAGACAGAGAGACAAAGAGACAGTGGTGTGTCCATTAACCGCTACATTAACTGTTTATGAACTGAACGGTTTTCCTCCATTGCTTCAGGTATTGATGAAGATGCAACAAACCATCAAAACAGTGAGTTTTGCACAGTAAATGACGGTTAAGAGTCACTTTCTATGTCAGCCAGATTTCTGTAAACTTGGTTAAAGACCTTTTCTTCCCGTGTTGGCTCACAGCTAGTGATGTGATTAACTGCAGTGCTATCAGTTGGACTTGCTGCCCCATAGAAGAACAAGTCGTCATAATGGTACTTTACTGCAGTGGAGGGTTAGGGTTAAGGTTAGGGTTGGTCAGATATAGATAATGGATGTGGCCTAAAAAACAGACAGAATGAGTGAGGAACTTACTGATTTCTTCCAAACATACAAAAGGCTTTACAATAAACACAAGATCAGCCAGCAAGCATCACTGTGTAACAGCCTCCCCATGAATGTGACATCTCAGTTTGTTAGTCACACAGAAGGCCGATGGCTGAAATAGAAGGAGGCCCCTCACCAAACATACTCAGAGGCACGTTTTGCTGTTATGGTTCTGCTGCATGTACACTTAGCCTTTTTTATTTTATTGCCACTACAGAGTTTTATATGAACATTGTGCCCATGTGCTGTTCGGCCTGTTTGCTGAGGTGTTGTTTCACAGATATAAACTTTTAAAAAAGGATATTTGGCACAACATGTCTTAGAATTTCAAAGAGAGCGAGAGGTAACAGGATGATGTGTAAGGTGCATTATTTAATTATTTATTTATCCATGCATTGTTCTGCAGAATGTCCTGTGGTCTCCAAGGTTGGAGGATATGAATTCTGTGAAAAATGCTCTCCAACAACCTTGAAAACTGTCATGTATCCATCCAGGGCTTCATCTGTAGCGCTATCAAATGCAGGCAAAGGTGACCTATTGAGTATGCTCTTTGGTCGGTGCTTGCAGTGCTGTCGATAAACAGGAGAGAAGGACCAAGGTACTCTTCTAAGAGAATGTTAACGAAAGACTGTTTCACTCACAAGTTCTATGAACAAATAAAGCCACAGACTGGCCAAGACTGCAGACAGCGCTGAAGCTAATGGGTTATTCTATGCTATGGGTTATTCTACACAATTCGTTCACGCTTAAATTGAACTAAAAAAACATTTCAGACTTTTAATTGACTTGGACCTTAGACTACAATCGTTTTGCTTTTTAAACTTAATAACATGTTTTCTTAAAAGAAATGATTGAGCGTTCTGTTTAGTCAATGGCAAAGCAATCATGATGCCTCTGGTAGTTTTGCTTCAGTAGTGACAATTTTAGCTAATTTTGTGCAGAACTCAAAGTGCTAGCCAGAACATGACTATCAAACACAGTTTTCACCAGTTCACACCAAAAATCATAATATTTTTTATTATTATTATTAAGTGCTGTTGAGTCATTTCTAACTCCTGGCAGCCACATGTGTTTCTCCAGAATATGTTGAGTTATGTTTGGGTCTTCAGGCTTCTGAATGGCTAGTTTATGATTCCAGACTGTATCTAACCATCTTGTGGCTGGTCATCCTGTTCCTCAGAACATGTCCACAGTAAGTGCTTCAGTTTAGTTATTTGGGCTTTGAGTTAGAGGTGAGGCTTGATTTGTTCGAAAATCCATTGGTTTGTTTCCTAGACACTCTCAAAAGTCTTCACCATCACCAAAGTACAAAGGCATCTATGTTTATGTACATATTTATATAAAATCATAGCCTAGACAATTATGATCTATGTTTGTACAGCCAAATCATTGCTTTTGAAGCTCCTTTCAATCCTTGTTCTGCTGAGCAACAGTCTGTATATTTCTCGAGTGCTGAATCCTCTATTGTTAATAATTGATCTGAGTTGGCCAAAATGTCCACCATTTTCATTAAAACACAAAAGAATTCTCTTTAATGTTACACATGTAGTTTCAGACTTTGGGACAAGTTTACTTCAAAACAATGAGATCTAACTGCTCCTCATGTGGCTGTGAGGGACAGGGATGCAGTACCACTTCCTGCTCTAAAATGCAGGGGAGTGGCTAAAATACGGCCCCGTCTATGGACTTAAACTCTTTGTGTTTCGGTTGTGACATGAAAATGTGTAATTTGTTTTTAAGGGTTTGGGAAATTCTTACAGCAGGGAACATTTATGCAAAGATGTATTCTGTTTTTTTGTGTACTACATGGTCAACCATGTCATCCTTTTTGCAATTGTCACTTTCCAAAAATTTGGTCATTCCTAAAGTCTAATAGCTTTTGCTTCCTATTCAGTTTCCTTTTTCATTTTTCTGTTGCAGTATTCAGTTATAGTGGGTGATACCTGCATATGAAACTCATTACTGTATCTTTTTCAAACTGCATGCTGCATTTTGAGTTTGTCAATTTGCTTAGAGGAGAACACTAGTGGCTAAGACTGCAAAGTAATCCTGCAGATGCCTGACTAGCCAGTGCATCCTTTGTCAAGGATGACACAAATCACATTTGAACAGTTGAAGTACTTGAAGTCCAAGCTGGCCCCAATTCCCCTTGCATTCTGCAAATCATCACACATTTCTTGCAAAGCTAAACATCAACATTTTTATCATGGTCATGCAGGACAGCACTGCTGGCTTTATCAAGTCAGCTGATTTTAGCAACGTTATAGTGTATGATCATAATGATAACAAGAATCATTGTTAAATATTGTAAAATATACAGGCCTAGCAGAGGAGCCCAGCCCTGCTCCTGGTGAGTTAGTTAGTGTTGTACAGAGCTTCAGTCCTCATTTATCACATATCTGACATGACAATACTCATTAGAGCTCATTAAGTAGATGAGGCCCTCTGTTTACAAAACTTCTCATAATTCGAGTGCTGATCTAGAAACTCTTACTTGGAGAAGGTTTGTGAATATGAGCCCAAGAGTTAAGAATAGCTATCTAATGAGCATCTGAGAAGGTCCATTGGATTAGGCTTGACTCTTGAGCTCTTAAACTTTCCAAGGTAGTGGATTTCCAGGAGCTAGGTAGGTCACCACTGATTATACAGTAAATACATTTATTATCGCCACAGTGTCCTGTAGTATGGCATCCATAGTAAAAATAAGCAAAACAGGCTGTGAAAAATGTGCTTGTTGTTTTTCAGCTTGATTGTTTTACACTGGAAATTCTGTGATGATGGCCAAGGGGTACGCAGCCAACCAGGAGCTGGCATGTAGGGAAGCATCCCATGGGAGGTGCACACCCCAGTTAAATAAACGATTGTTTATGTTGTTGTCTGTTAATTAAAAGGTCTGTGATGTTTTGAGTGTTATTCTGCATCGGTGACCGGGTTATTTATGGGTGTTTTGTGTGACTGGGGCATCAGTATCAGGAGAAGCCTATGGCTGGTGATGACCTCCCCTGTGAATTCAGCTTCATGCATTCTGCTGTTCTCGGAGCAGAATCATTGCTTTTGTTGATTCTTCTTTTGACCCTTGTTACCATATGAATATGCCTACCTATTGTGGTTTTAGAGGTTTGCTTTAGATCATTATCCTGTTGAAAGACTACAACTTAGTCTTAGCCCTCTAATGGAGAGCCTGATTTTGATTTAAAATGTCCTAGTGTTTGATGAGTCAGTTATACCAAACAAGATTCCCAAGACCTTTGCAAGAAAACCTCCATAACCTCATAGATCCACCATGATACTTCACAATGGAGATGAGGTTCTATCTTGAATGATCTTGATTCATTTCATACCAAGCCCACCTTTACTGTTTGCTTTTTGCCTCATCTGGCCTCAGAACATGGTTCTGGTTAATGCTTTATTGTGATTTTAACAAACTTCAGGTTGTTACATTTATATTTGATAATAGCAGAGGCTTTCTTCTTATAAGCCTTCCAAATAGTTTATTGTTAGCTTTGGCACATCCTACCTACATACCTACCAACCTAACGACTCACCTACCTACCAATGTATATAGCTACCTACCAACCTAACTATCTATCAATCAACCTATCTACCTACTTACGCGCCTACCAAACCACCCACCTACCTACACACCTACCTAACGACCTACTTACCTGCCTATCTACCTACCTACTAACCTACCTACCTACCAACATATCTACCTTCCTACCAACCAGCCTACCTACATATTAACCTATCTACCTGCCTACCTACCTATCAATCTACCTACCTACCTACCAATTTACCTACCTACCTATCTACCTACCTATATACCAACCAACCTACCTACTTAAAACACACCACACATGTGATAGAAGTATAATAGATGTCATTGGACAGTTGCTAAAATCCATCAGAATTGTTTATGTGAACCATGTATTCACATTCCTCCTTTCGCACATTCTAAAGTGAGTTTCAAGTCAATCAGTTTTCAGTTCCTTTCAAAATACAAGGAAACAATAGTTAATCACTGTCTCTGATTTTATGATACCGGTGCAGTTGCCTAGGATGACTAGAAGATTAGGAAGAAAAACACTGGAGAATTCTTTTAATTATTGCCATAATAGTACAGATGAATATTTTCAGGTTAAACTATTTAAGAGCCATTGTCATATGTGAATCTCAACAACCTTGTCTTGTTTTATTTTTGTATTCTCTGATCTTCCCCATGTTGATAGAATATTAAAAGATCTTTGGCCTGTTTAGACATCAATGAGTAAATAACTGATTGTGATATTTGTGTGAGTTTTTGAAGTAAACTAGTAGACTATATCCAAGAAGTATACTTGCAGTTTTTACCTAAAGATTGATTCAAACGATTGAAATTAGAAAGCTTTATTATAGTATAATATAGCAAGCTCACTTGTGAAATTATAATAAGTAATAAACATAAACCAAATGATGGTGGTAGAATTGTTTTAGTGCAGGGAGGGAGTAAGTAGTGAGGCCCTGCCTAGAAAATGTTTATGCTTGTGTGTGAGTGTTTTATATGTAGGCCTGTAGAGATAAGGACAGCACAGGCTTACTGAAGAGCAAAAGCAGATATACATAAAAGGAATTAATCAACCCCTGCAGGTTTAAACAGTGGTGCAGAGTGATGTGGACCTGTGGTGGTGTTTGGAAATTCCTGACTGGGCCTAGTCTGTCATTATACTCTTTAAAATTACTAATAAAAGATAGAGATCTCAAGATTGTTCTTATGCCCCATATGTGCCAAACTCACATGAAACATTTACACATGACTGTAGAAATAAAGGCTAACCTGCTGTAATCCTTTCATTTTTTCTGTCTTAAGAAGTTAAGCAGATTTTAGAAACAAAGCCCTTTTACCTTTTGAAACCACTTGGCAGTGGAGACCCTTCATCACTGTGGTGCTGGGGTTGCAGTACAATGTTAATGACAGACTTTTGACATAAATATATAGACAGACGGAAGTACATGACTATGCAGGATTGCAGTATTATTTCTGTGAAAGATTGTTTGTTTCTTTTTTCCAAGGCTCAAAAGCAGAACTCTTAATGCAGTATGTCAGTGCATAGTGCCATGTAAGTTATGCTTTGTAAGTGAAGCTGGTCATATCATCACACTGCAGTCATTTGATACAGAAATGATGGCCCACATCATTGGATTATCATAAAAATGTTTGTATTGACATCAAGTTGGGAGGGTCATTGAAGACGTAATGCTTGTTATTCAGTAGAAACTAATATGGTTGGTACAGTAATGTGCAAAAGTGTTAGGCAGCCAAGAAACATTTTCAAAATCAATTTATTTGTGTAGTTTGTGTTTATTTTTTATGAGAAAAGTGTTATATATATATATATAAAAAAGTGTGAATATATATATATATAAGAATATATATATATATATATATATATAAGAATATATATATATATATATATATATATATATATATATATTATATAGATAATATATTATATTACATATATAATAAATAAATAAATAATATAAATAAATTATAAATAAAATAATAAATTATGATTTTATGGATGTTAGTTTGTTTAACCATTTTCAAGCCTCTCCACAAGGAAGCCCAGTATTATATGTAGTTAAAAGTCCTGGTTTGACCAATCAGTGCTTCAGTAAATTGTGTTCATGATGTAATTGATTATATTAACAAGTCTCTGTGGTGGCTGTGAAGGTGTTAAGGAAAAATATGGACCCAAGAAATTCTTGTTACTTTTTATTGTTTTTATGTTTATTTGAATTATGAATATGACTTTATTCTAATGTATATTGTGATAAACTCACTGCTGAGGTAAATTGTTTAAAATTTAGCTTAGATGCCTAAAACTTTCACACAGTACTGTATATAGTTGAGAGAGAGGAATGAAAGTGTAGAACTGTCCACAGCTCCTTGGAATTCTATGTGCTTTGCTATTTCTTAGCTTCTATCAGTATTTAGAGATGAGTGAGACTAATTCTTTATTCAGTTACTTGTTTGTGAATTTCATAGCAAAAGTTAGTAACTGTTTGAAATTCTAATATGTTACAGATTTCATATGATCAGTATGACACTAGAATGCTGTAAATAAAAATGCAAGCTGTGTTCAGAATGACGAATTGAGCCACAGAAGTTTCTCAAATGACAGAGAAAGCTGTATAACTTTTGGAAGTTAATAAAATATTATAATATATCCAGAACACATTATAAAAGTGTAGGTCACATCTCAAGGCAGGTAACAAGCAAAAATGAATGTATGTTATATAGATAAATAAATGATATTCTTTTTTTTTATTAGTTATTTTATGTTTAATTTTTGTAAGTAAATAGTAATAGTGCAGTAAAATGTGCAGAATTGTGTTCTCTGTAGAGGATGTGTTCATTTATTTTCACCTAGAAAATGAACCACTGGACCAGTGGAGCCCAGATTTCTGCATGCAACTGTACACATCCACATCCTGAACATTCAAATAGACCAAAACTGATTGGTGGTCTGTTGGTGCTTTATTGGTTCAGTTCAAGTGGTATGAGAGCGTGCCTGGTGTGATGTCATCAGTAACCCACTGCCTACTGTTTTTTTTGTCTCTCTTCAGAGGCCGGACTGAGTCTATGTGCTTATGATGATACTGTGGTGGGAAGTCACTTACCAGTCACGAAACATTCATTCATGCTAAGCACAAGTTAGTTCATTCATGCTCAAACTTAAATTTAATCTTTTAATTTGTTTTGTCTATTTTAACCCCTTAACAAGCCATGGGCCAGCCAGTGGGCCCAAAGATTTATCATACACTTCTAAACTTAAGAACAGCTCAGTTAGTTTTTGCATTGTACAACCCAATTCCAATGAAGTTGGGATGTTGTGAAAAACAAAAATAAAAACAGAATACGATGATTTGCAAATCCTTTTCAACCTATATTCAATTGAATATACTACAAAGACAAGATATTTAATGTTCAAACAGATAATCTTTATTGCTTTTTGCAAATATTCACTCATTTTGAATTTGATGCCTGGAACACGTTTCAAAGAAGTTGGGACAGGGGCATGTTTACCACTGTATTACATCACCTTTCCTTTTAACAACACTCAATACACGTTTGGGAACTGAGGACACTAATTGTTGAAGCTTTGTAGGTGGAATTATTTCCCATTCTTGCTTAATGTACAACTTCAGTTGCTCAACAGTCCGGGGTCTCCGTTGTCATATTTTGCGCATCATAATGCGCCACTTATTTTCAAAGGGAGACAGGTCTGGACTGCAGGCAGGCCAGTCTAGTACCCGCACTCTTTTACTATGAAGCCATACTGTTGTAACACGTGCAGAATGTGGCTTGGCATTGTCTTGCTGAAATAAGTAGGGACGTCCCTGAAAAAGACGTTGCTTGGATGGCAGCATATGTTGCTCCAAAACCTGTATGTACCTTTCAGCATTAATGGTGCCTTCACAGATGTGCAAGTTACCCATGCCATGGGCACTAACACACCCCCACACCATCAGAGATGCTGGCTTTTGAACTTTGTGCTGATAACAATCCAGACAGTCCTTTTCCTCTTTTGCCCGGAGGACACGACGTCCATGATTTCCAAAAACAATTTGAAATGTGGACGCGTCAGACCGCAGGACACTTTTCCACTTTGTGTCAGTCCATCTCAGATGAGCTCGGGCCCAGAGAAGCTGGTGGCGTTTCTGGGTGTTGTTGATATATGGCTTTTGCTTTGCATGGCAGAGTTTTAACCTGCACTTGTAGATGGAACGTCGAACTGTGTTCACTGACAGTGGTTTTCTGAAGGGTTCCTGAGCCCATGTGGGAATATCCATTACAGAATGACGTCGGTTTTTAATGCATTGCCGTCTCAGGGATCGAAGATCACGGACATTCAGTGTTGGTTTTCTGCCTTGCCGCTAACATGCAGACATTTCTCCAGATTCTCTGAATCTTTTGATGATATTATGGACTGTAGATGATGAAATCCCTAAATTCCTTGCAATTGCACGTTGAGAAACGTTGTTCTTAAACTGTTGGACTATTTGCTCATGCAGTTGTTCACAAAGTGGTGAACCTCGCCCCATCCTTGCTTGTGAACGACTGAGCCTTTCAGGGATGCTCCCTTTATACCCAATCATGACACTCACCTGTTTCCAATTAACCTGTTTACCTGTGGAATGTTCCAAACAGGTGTTTTTGAGCATTCCTCAACTTTCCCAGTCTTTTGTTGCCCCTGTTCCAACTTCTTTGGATTGTGTTGCAGGCATCAAATTCAAAATTAGTGAAAATTTGCAAAAAAACTATATCCATTTAAACATTAAATATCTTGCCTTTGAAGTGTATTGTATGTACAGTATTTATATAATTTAATATTCACTTTCCCTCATGTACATTCATAAATGTACAATACAGGCATGTACATCAGGCTTCTTCCTACAGCATAATTTTTTTACAGTTTCAGAATTTTTCCTAAAATATAACTGTATGGAAGAAGGCACAACCAAATGAAACCACATTTCCATGGTATGCATCATTATCTTTGTATTAACTGCTCATTACCTGCAGGCTAGCAGCATGTGTAGAGTGCATGGTCAACAGCTGAACATACAGCATGGCAGCGTGTTCATAAACTCATCAGTAGATAATCTCTTGCTTTCTTTACTGGCTGTTAAGAGGTGAATAATCTTTGACCCTTTGATCCATATCTTAGGTCATTTTGACACAGGCTTATCTTTGTGCTTCTTTGTGCCACAAACTACTATGTCAATGCAAGAATGATGTTATGGGCACCCTTCATTCTGGTTTATGTAATGATTTGAAAGGGCATCCTCAACATGTATTTTCTGGGATAATATTTATTATATAATTTTATTATATATTTATTTATTTATTATGTATTTATTATATAATTGTATGATTACTGTTTCAGTACATTCCTGCTTATTATCTGCATGTTTCAGATGCTATAGTCTATTTGCAATGATATACATGGTATTTGGTGCATTGACCTAAGCTACTATGAAGGCAATATGTAAATGTAGTAGTTATATTAGAGTGTCACATCAAGTTCAAATTCAAGAGGTTTTACTGTCATTTCAGCTATGTATAAGTACACGGTGAAATGAAACAACATTTCTTCAGGACCAGGGTGCGACACAGAAACACAATTGTAAAACAATACAATATACACAGCGCAGACAATACAGTGTAATAAATAGAAAAAGACTTAGAATAAATACTAAAACACAGGCAGTACATGGTACTGAGAATATGTAGATTGTGCAAAACAGAATGTAACATAATATGGCATATTAGCATTTGAGCATATCAATCACTGAGGGAGCCACCAGAACAACAGCAGCAGATTACAGTTTATTTTGATCATAGTGGATTTAATTTATGCAACTTATAAATAAACAATCAGGGCAGAATCAGAAATTGACAGGGGTTTGGCATCATATGCTGGAGGAGCTATGACAAAGGCAGAAGCTACAGGTGTTGATAATTTCATAGTAGATACAAAATAATTTTAGTACTTTTTAATTAACTTGTTATTCAGTAATTTATAGTAGGGATTGAGTTACTACTAGTTAGTAGCTGCTGAATAGTTTATAAATGTTATTGAGTAATTAATAGCAGTTACTAAGTAATTTAGTGTACTCAATAATATAGTAGTTACTGAATAATTCTTAGTAGTTGCCCAATAATTGAGTAATTCAGAGTATGCTGAATAATTAATGGTAAGTATTAAGTAATTCATAGTATACTGAGTATCTTGTAGTAGTTATAATTTCCAGTAGTGTCTAAGTAACCTATAGAATTTATTGAGTAAGTTAATGTAGTTATTGAGTAATTAATAGTAGTTCATTGCAAACAATAACGACACATTGTGTGACTAATTTGCTTCCTCTGGTAAAACTACTCCCACTCAGATAAGGCTTTTTCTCTGTAAATACTCTGAATTACTTAATTCATAGTAATTACTAAGTAATTCATGATAGTTGCAGAGTAATTCGTAGTAGTTACTGAGTGATTCATGTCAGTTTGCTAAGTAATTTCTATGTATTATTGTGTAATTCATAGCAGTTACCAAATAATTCATACAAGTTACTGAGTAATTCATGGTAGTTATACTAGTAGCACCCAAGGTACTGATTATTTCACATTAATAACTGAATATACTTAAAGTCTCAGAAAGACTAAAGTTTCTGTAAAAAAAAAATCCAGATATTAGCACTCTCTTCTCATTCCTCTTGTGGGTACAAGTTTGAAGTCATTATATTAAGTCACCACTAGAGGGTGGTATTTCTCATAGGGTTGTTTAAGGTGAAATGAAGGCCTGTATGAGCATTAACAACTCATATTTTGTTCTCTGACTCTGTCTAAAACTGCTCCAACTAAGCTAATCAGCACACAACAAACACTACACATTCTTACAGGCTGATTACATATGTACTGTACTAGTATGTCCTCAGCAGTATCAGGAACCGATAGTGTCTGTCCTACTTTGAAGAAGATTACGACTCTAATATGAGTTTTCTTTACTTATTTATTGATTTACACAGTGGCTAAATTTGAATATTGCATTTGTAAATCTGAATCAGTGAGTGTCTTTTCCTCATTTTTTTTCTCAGTGACTGGTATTAATTTCTGGAGATAGTAAACAGTTCTTTCACCAAGCCACATCAGGAGATATTTACATTCAAACTGTACTTGACCTTCTATTATCTGTTCATATATCTCACATCCTCATCATCATCCTCAGGTGTGTGGAGTGGTGACCGTGCGTTTAAAGCTCAGACTTTGATCTAAAATACTGTGGATACAACGTGTTGTTCAGACACTCATACTGCCTGAAGAGACTGACAGAAGATTACAGTTAAAGAATATATGTACACTAAACACACAGGTCAACAATATCTGTGCCTGCCATGTGATCATGTTTCACACCATTTTGTCTGTGTCATATTTATGTTGTGTCTTGAAAGTAAACAAATAACCAAACTAATAAATGGCTATAAAAAAGCAATAAAATAAGCAATCAATGAATCAAGTTTGTGTATGTATGTGTGTGTACATACAGCAAGTCAGTTCGCAAAATTCATTCCCTCCTAGATATTCTACGATCAGCTGTGAGTGGGATTACTGAAAAGTGGAAGCATTTAGGAACCACAGCAGGACAGTCATGAAGTGTCAGACCACGTAAAGTTGTAGAGCGGGGTCACAGGGTGTTGAGGCACATAGCGTATAAAAGTCACAAATGTTCTGCTGACTCAATAACTGCAGAGTTCCAAACCTCCTCTGGCATTAACTTTAGCACAAGAACTGTGCAGGTAACTAGAATCTGGAGCAGTGGAAGTAGGGTGACAAATCATACTTCTCTATCTGGCGGTCTGATGGACGAGTCTGGGTTTGGCAAAAGCCAGAAGAACATTATCTGCCTGACTGCATTGTGCCAACTGTAATGTTTGGTGGAGGAGGGATAATGCTATGTGGTTGTTTTTCATGGGTTGTTCTAGACCCCTTAGTTCCAGTGAAGGGAAATTTTAATGCTTCAACAGACCAAGACATTTTGGACAACAATGTTTTCATTGTTGTGGGAACAGTTAGGGAAGGTGCTTTACTGTATCAGCATGACTGAGCCCCAGTGAACAAAGCAACGTCCATAAAGGCATGGCTGGGTGAGTTTGGTGTGAAATAACTTTACTGACCTGCACAGAGTCCTGACCTCAACCAAACACCTGTGGGATGACCTAGAACAGAGACTGTGAGCCAGACCCTCTCATCCAACATCAGTGTCTGACCTAAGAATTGGGCAAAAAATCCAAACATCAAGTTTTTTTTAGATTTTTTTTATATCTGCAACTCCATATAAATGTCTGGATTTAGAATGGCATGTCATAAAAACTCTTGTAGGTGTATGCGCAGTTGTCCATATCTTTCAAAAGACAAAATTGTTGTTTACCTGTCCATCACTCATCCATCAAAATATGACTTATTGCCCACCACTACAACATCTGTCACCGTGCACCCAATAATATTATTGTACACCTCTGACTCATGACCCTCCCTGACAGCATATTTCATTTGGAAACAACTCATTGTCTAGAAGAAAAATGTTTTACAATTTTTGATTCACGTAACTTTAATTGCTGTGCTAGCCTGTATGACAAAAACTATATGACATTAAGAGTTTCTATTGTAATGTATTTGGACATTTTTAATGGTTTAAAAGGTAAGCAAAGACTGATTCTAAGCACATTTGATGGTTTCCTAATGGTATCTAAAGGTGTTCTACAGAAAACTAGTGGTCTTTATTGTAAACCAAATTCTCATTTGAAAACAAAACCATTAGGTTTTAATATTTATGTTTTCTAATGGTCCTTTTTCAGCAAGGTTCTCGGCTCTAACTTCAAGACACTTGCAAATGTTGTCCTGTAAAGTCAAATTCGGGTTAAAATACTTCGACTTTAAACTTCTAATCTGCACTGCAAAGAATGTCTGTTTTACAAATACCACAGCGCTTTGTTTTCCTAATTACCGCAATACCTCACTTAACAAAAATAAGTGCCTGGGGAGGCCATTGCTTTGCTGCGTTGCTCTTTTTTTTGCTATGAATTCTGGGAGTTGGAGTCCTTCTTTTTACATGGAATTCCTTAAAAAACGAACTCTTACAAAATTCCCTGAAAGCTCCATACAACTATAGTGTAAAAAATAAAAACATAAAAAAATACGTTAAATGTGCGCACAAAGTTTAAATACATTACTAAAAATGTGATAATGTGCAGTGTGCGATCATTAGTAGGCGCTGGCTGTGATGGCGGAGTCAATAAATCAGTAGGTTGAAGTTGTATTAGTAAAGACTTACATCGAAAAATGTCTGGGTTTTTATCTTTTATCAACTGTTACGCGCTCTCTCTCTCTCTCTCTCTCTCTCTCTCTCTCTCTCTCTCTCTCTCTCTCTGTCTGTCTCCCCATGTGATCCATTTGTGTATCTCCCTTTTCCGGTTGCTAGGGGAGGAGAGTCGCGGTCCTCCAGCGTTTCACTCAAACTCCAGCCGAGAGGGAAAGGCGCAACACGGCCGGATAAACGCGCTTCTCCGCGTCTGTAGCTCGCCGAGCCCACAGCGGACTTTTCCCTCCGCCACCGCGGACAACTGCGAACTTTCTCCTGATAGCGACTGCGTGCGCGAGAGAGGCGTCATCAGGGCGAGCTGCATGAGAGTGGACTTCCCTCGGCTGGCTCACATTGCCGCTGGCCAGGTCACACTGGTACACTGCTGCACGGGCCGGATAAAAGGCAGCGTGCGGGGGCTCCGGCGGCGGGGACGCTTTCTCAGGACGCCCTCATGGCGAGTGCTGCTCGACAGAAGTGAAAAGCGCCGGAACTGAGCGGGGAGCTGAGCTGAAGTTTGTATTTTTAATGTGAGCGATGGATGGCTGTGCGCGGGGACGGCGGCGGAGCGCTGTTTCAGCACAGCAGGATTTCTCTGGTCAGTGTCATGACGGGCTTTTGACAGCTTTACTGGACAGGAGCCCCAGTCCGGGAGTGGCTAGCTGAACACTGGATCACCTTTTGAATTACCCTGACAAAATTAAAGATTGCTCTGCTCATAGTTACTACTACTACTGCTACAATTATTACTACTATTACTATTACTACTACTACTATTACTATTACTACTACTACTACCATTATTACATGTTCTACAACTGTTAAGACTATAAATGAGACCTTGCATTGTTTAGTATGGGAGCCTGTTGTAAAAGACAGCGTGTTTGCTGACATCGGGCACTGCTGTCCTGAGACAGTTGTCCTGCATCCGACACATCATGAGTCCACGCGCAGCATCTCTCTCTGCTGGGACAGACCTGCTGAGTGTAGCTCACAGAGAGGGGGCAAAGCAGCCCCTTAGAGCTCCACACACACTCCTCCCCTCCTGAAACACACACACACACACAGCCACACCATCACACACCTATATATATATATATATATATATATATATATACACACACACACACACACACACACACACATACTGTGATACGCAATTGAGGGGATGGGCAACTCCTCTCGAAAAGAAGGTGAGGAAGAAGGAGGGGAGGAGAAAGAAAAAGAAAAGGAGGAGGATGGCGAGAAGGAGGAAAAAGCAATAAAAGAAAAAGAGGAGGAAGAGGAGGCTTCAGAAGAAGAGCTGCCGTTAGGTGTTGATGAACTTCTTGCGAGTGGAGATCCAGTGCTGGACCTGAGCTACTACAAATTCCGCCGCCTCCCCAAGCAAGTGCTGGGCCTGGCGCATTTGGAGAAGCTATACTTGTGTGGGAACCGCCTGCGTACGCTACCTGATGGCATCTCGCAGCTGCAGGGCCTGCGCATCCTGGCACTGGACTTCAACAAAATGGATGACGTTCCCCTGGCCGTGTGCCAGCTGGCCAACCTCACCCGCCTGTACCTTGGCAGCAATCGGCTGATGAGCCTGCCTCCGGATATTAGGAACCTGCAGAGCCTGCGGTGTCTCTGGGTGGAGAGCAACTACTTCCAGCACTTCCCCAAGCAGCTGTACGACCTACCCCAACTACGCTCGCTGCAGATCGGCGATAACCGGCTGCGGACCCTGCCCTCTGACCTGTGGCGCATGGAGGCGCTACGGGGGCTCTGGCTCTACGGCAACCGCTTTGAGGAGTTCCCCCGGGTCCTCCTGAAGATGGATCAGCTGGAGATCCTGGACTTAGACCGCAACCGCATCTCCGAATTCCCCAGCCTCCTGCAACTTCCAGCGCTCCGACTCTTCTCCTATGACCACAATCCTGTGAAGGGGCCTCCGCGGGTCGGGGAGGAGGTCATCATTGTTGGGGAAGGGGCGGAAGAAGCCCTGCAGGTCAGGGAAAGAAGAAAGGAAGCAAAGGAAAGAGCGCAAAGGGAAGCAGAGGAGGCGGCAGCAGCGGCAGCAGCTGCACCGGTCATCATCGGAATACTGAAGAAACTTAGGATGAGTAGCAGCTCGCTGGCCGCGGCAAGTGACACAGCAGCCACAAATGGGACGGTGCCATCAGCACCCCCAGTTGAGGACGAGGTGGCATTGCAGGGAAAAGAAGAAGAGGGGGAGTCTGAGAGGCCTATTGTGGCATTTGATGAGGCGGAACTTGAATATGAGGAGGAGGGGCTGGAGTATGAGAGGGAGGAGCTTATCTGTGAGGGCGAGGGGTATGAGGGTTACGGAGGGGCGCAATTAGAGTATGAGAGAGCTGAGATGGACTATGAGTATGAAGGGGAGGAGCCTGAACAAGATGGAACATGATCTTTCGCTTCCCTTTAACCACTTCAGTACTTCATTTGGTTTGCACTAATTTAATTGCAAGGAAATGCAGACATTTTTCTTAAAATCTTACCGTTCTAACAGTGATTTAAAATGATGTTGGTGTTTTGTGAAATACTTCCATAGTGGGTAACAGATAGAAAATTACGTGCTATAGGCTTCCACAGGAGGTAGATCTTCATCCTTTTTTGGGATCAAAGTGGTCTTGTACAAGGGAAAAGATCTCCTCGCCTCATGGTGTAAATTATAATTGAGTATTTAAACATGTTCACCCAGAATGTTTAGCACAAATTTGTTATTCGTCTAGGATTCTGGCTGCACTAGCTTTAAAGTTCCTTCACATGAAAGGGAAGAAAATTATCACTTATACACATCACCCCCCACAATGTTCAGTATAGTACAGAACAGATTACATGCATTCTGTTCTTTATTAGGTAGAAGTAATAGCCCAACAAATGGAGAATAGTGCATCAGTGTTTTAGTGGTGTATTAGATTGTTATAAACAATGTAGTATGATATAGTTTCTGAAAGCAATTCTCCATCTCAATTCTATATCTCCTTCAGTGTGCTTCATTTGGATTTTCATGCAAAGATCTTTAGAACATTAGTGGGGGCCCTTGGAAGTCTACAGTGGGGTCCAAAAGTCAAAGTCAGAAAATGTGGGGAATTTTTCCATTTAAACCTGGGAATAATAAACAGAGGGTTTTTCGGATATTGAGAAATAGAAAACAAAGAAATATTACAACAAGTAAAATGAAGACAAGATTTTCAAAATTCTGCACTGTTTGTAGAAGGGTGACACTGAGGTCAGAATTATATTAAATCTTATCTCTTCCATTGAAGAGACGACTTTAAAATGACTCAGTTGGATTTGATCTACTTAGCCTTTTTGGAGAAACTTGTAAAGCCCATGACGGTTTGAGTGCACACTGTAATTAAAGCCAACAGGTGGCACAAAAAAACTTTTGAAAGTCATGTTACAATTTCAAAGACTATATATTTGCTATTCAAATAGTTATGCTGTTAACTGTAATGAAAAAAAATATTAAATGATAAAAGAGTACAAAATACAAGCACTTTCACCAGCGGTCTCAAAATTTTGGACCCCACTGTACTTTCTTACAAATAAAGGTGATCAAAATGTTCTTTGTGCGATGCCATAGGAGAAACTCTTTTGGTTTCCTAAAGAACCTTTCAATGGATTGTTCTTTGGAGAACCATTTTTGGAAATGAAATGAGTGAAGAGTGTGAAGAACATTTTCAAAGTTTAAAGAACCTCCACAGAAGGTTGGTATAGTGTAGTGGGTTACCCCTCTGCCTTCTACGCTGTAGACTGGGATTCAATCCCTGCCTGGGTAAACACCCTACACTATACTAATAAGAGTCCTTGGGCAAAACTCTTCACCTACCTGTGTAAAATGAGCAAATTGTGAGTCGCTTTGGATAAGAGCATCTGCCGAATGCCATAAATGTAAGAATGAGATTTTCACAAATGAAATGCAGAAGGTAAAGGTTCTTGGAAGGACCCTTAAATTGGTAAAGAACCTTTATTTTATGTAAGGGTTGTTTCAGCGTTTCACAGGTTCACTCACAAATCTCTTTGTCTGATGTGTTTTTTTTTATGTTTGTTTTTTGTTCTCAGAATGGTCTTCAGGGACCCTCAGACAGTCTATATTTTTGTTCCTACCCAACCCAGGACAGGGGTAGAGCAAAAACATGGACTGTATGGGGGTCCCTGAGGACCAGTTTGAGAAACACTGCTTTGAGTAACCAAAAGTGCTTCTTCTGTGGCATCACTCAAAGAAACCTTTGTGGCACCTTTTTAAATAGAATGTATAGAGGAATGTTTTCAAACCAGATCTTACTTCGGAGGTACACGTTTCACCACCATCATTGTAAAACACTGTGAAAGATGAAAAAAATAGATTGAGAAATATGTTGACATTTTCCAAAAGGTAAAGGCAAAAGGAAAAAAAAAACACTTAAAGTATATTCTAAGGGGTGACATATTTGCTCTATCAAGGCTGCTGTGAATTTTTATATAACCATGTCTCTAGTAGTGAGACAAACCCAGTACAGGACTCTCAACAGGTTTAATTTATTCTGTTCAAAAACCCTGTGAAAACCAATGGAAACTGCACATCTGTTATGGGCTGCAGCTTTATACATTACGAGTAAGACCAACTCATATTTTTCAGTGTATGTGAGTGTGAATGCATGTGTGAGAGCGAGAGAGAGAGATAGTGTAATCGCACTCTACCCTGGGTATACTGTATCTGGAATAGGATACTGCGATTGCTGTGATGTGTGTTGGTGAAACGAAATCTTCTCTCATTAAATAATCATAGAGTTTGCAAAATGTTTCAATCATTCATGTGGGGCTGAGAGTAAGATCTAATACTTGCTCAGATGCTTGAAAGTGTGCTCCAGTTGTGCAATCCTAAGCTCAGGAAGAGGTCCTGCATTTGAATTGAGACACATGGGCTAAGCCTTCCCGTCAACAGCAGCCGCAGAGCTTTTAAAGATTACAGAGATAAATGTGTGATGCTAGCCAAGCTAATGCTAACTGAGGTAAACTTTGCTTCAGTAGTCTAAGCTAGTCTGGGCATGACATGTGAAAACCAGAGAGGGGTGTGAGAGGATGAGAAAGAGGCAGAGGGAGAGAATAGAGGGGGACTCTTCTCCATAAAAGGCCAGGGAAGGAAGCCAGAGATGTTTTAAACATTAGCACGAGAGGGGGAGAGAACAAATAAAAGAGACTTGAAGTATAGAGGTCAGCGAGCATCGAATCTGTCCTCTAAATTCTCATTTTCTTCAGTCATGTTCATTCTTTCCTTTCAATGACCAACATATTTCCCTCTTTACTTATTCCAGTCACATTCTCCAGCCCTCTCGTTTCTTTCTTGTCATGTTTCGAGCTTTTGTGGGCCAACCTCCTCCTTCACCCTGTTCAAGCAGCTGAGAAGGGCTGGAGTTGACGTATACAGTACCAGAACATTCTGTCTCTGTGTGAATGTATCACTGTCTGTTTCTTACTGTGAGTTCAGTCTCTACTTTTGATACAAGGCTACAAATCTTGCTCGTAAGCGAGAAAGCACTTTTGATCCCAAGTGCACCCTGTAAAACGATGGATGATGTGACATGTTCAGTCTTAACCAGCGTTTAAAGAGGATATATATATGAAAAAAGGTACTTTTTTCGCTATTTTTAATAGTTTGATGTAGTGTGTGAGCATTGCTTCATTCCTCAGAAGTTTTAGTTTTTATTCCGTACACTTTCAGTAATTCAAAGTTGTCACTGGGGCAGTGCCTCTCTTGTCACTGGGTTGGTACCCTCAAGGGTACATCTTAGTACCTTTAGTCAGGGAACATAATTGTACTGTATTCCATTGAAATTATATTTTCTGAGTTTTGTTGACTCCACTCACCCCGTCTCATCTGCAGGCAGTATAATATAGCATAATATAGTTTCTGAAGGCAATTCTATATCTCGTTCAGTGTCCTTCATTTGATCAATAGAACGTTAGTGGGGGCCCCTAGAAGTCTATAGTGGGGTCCCACAGTAAGAGACCAGATTGAAAATGTGGGGATTTTTCCATTTAGACCTGGGAATAAATTACAAAGTTTTTGGATATTGAGAAATTGTACCTTCAAGGGTCCGTCTCAGTACCTTTAGTCAGGGAACATAATTGTACTGTATTCCTTTGAAATGATATTTACTAAGTTGTATTGACTCCGCACACCCCATCTCCCGTCTCTCGTCTGCAGGTTTTATTTTATTGTTCTGTTTTAAAGCATTAGATTATGAAAAGATACAAATTTACACTTTTCACTTGAATAAAAAAAAAAGACTAAGGTGCACAGCTAGACTTTAAAACTACTGTTGTATCTTTGAGGGTACATTTACATTCATTGTACCTTTAGCAGTTTAGCATTTTACCATTGTAAAAACGTACCTGCACAGAACCTTTATTTCTAACAGTGTATAAGGAAACTCAGCTGCCCTGTTTTAAATGAACTGTTTTTTTATGCCACAAAACCCAACACATTTACATTTACCCCCTTATTCAACCTACAGCAGTTTAGCCTTGCCTATTGACTCTGAAGTTAGGGTCAGGGTTACTGCTTTTTACATCGATCATTCACACAGGTCAGTCATAAAGGTAACAGCCTGTTTAATTACATGGTATATAGAGTGGTTGTTAAAAATGAATTTAAAATGTTTTTGGTATATAAAACCACACAAACGTAAGTGGACCTCAGGGATGAAAAGTAAAATGCAAAAAGTAGTAGGCCTTTACAGTCTAAAGGCCATGTGATGATTTTTTTCAAATAAGTATTATCTTCTTTAACACTGGCATTTATTAGATGTTTCAGTCAAACAGTCCCAAGCTTGTCAAACAGGAGAACAGCTCAGCCAAACACTGTGACACATTTAAAAAGTTACGGAAAAGTGTTCAGAGCCTAAACACAAGGATACACAGTGCAGTGTATCTTCATTTGGACTCATAGGACTCCTTCATTTGGATTTTCTAGGAACTGTGATCATTTGGTCATTAGAGGAAGTTTTGTTACTTCTCTGACCAAATGAACGGCTAATTGTGTTTATGCTTTCTGTCCGGCTCTGCTTCTTCTTTGTCACCACGCTTCCTCCGTGCAGTGAGTGCAAGGCTTTTTCTCGCTCCCTCTCTCTCTCTGTCCATGGAAGAAAGTGGGATCCATCTGTTGAAACGTTTAGGTAGCTTTGTGAGTCATCAGCAATGTGTTGTGAAGTACTGAGAACCAAAGCATTTGGCACGCTGCAGCAGTAAGGAGAAAACTGTCCCTCTGCCCTGTGTCCTGGTTGGCAAGCTGCAGGTAGAATGGAGCGGTAATACCAAGTAAACACAACACAACGAAGCAAACACATATGGGATGAGAACGAGTCCCTAAACATTACATGGGCCAAGCTGCAACACTTCAAAACATTAAAAGCTTCAAAATTCTCTAAACTTACATAATTTATGTTTTGATGGTAGAGCTCAGCTTCCCAGACCTGCACGTCCACTCCTAGAGTACTTTGGCTTGCCAGGACTCTGAGTGGCAAGCTTAGAATGTCAGCAAGAGATAAATCTGACCCTGAATTGTCAGTCTATTACATTTGTATTGTTCTGGTTGACAGCTGAACTATTGAATCACTGTAAGGGTAGACTTCAGAACTTGGCTGGGATTTTTGAGACGGCAGGAGTTTCCCGATGCCACCAGTGGCATTTGTAAAACTTCTGTGACTTGGATGCATGCAATGTACAGCTCATGGGCTAATCATCCCAGCAACTCTGGAGGAGGTGCTAAGCATGTGGCTGTGCGAGACTACTTAATAGAGTATAAGTGCACTGCAACTGTACTTTTGCATACTGTGCAAAAATATATTGTTTTTGTCATATAGAAATGCTTTGTCTGTTTTTTTTAATGTTTTTACACCATTTAAAAACGCCCTTTGAAGTGTCCTTTACCAGTGATGTAACTAGGATCCCCAGTGCAAACACAGGGCCCCCTCATATGAATATTACTTTCAACTAATAAAAATGTATAATGACAGTATAATGTGCCAGTGTATTTGCCTTTATTATCCCTCAAACAAGGTTATACTCTCAAGGCATGCCACTCCTTCCACTAGTATCTATCCACACTACCTATTAGCATTGCAGTAATTATACATCATGTTAAGCTGGCTGATGCACCAATGCCCAAATAAGGTTACATAGATTCCCGAGAACCATTTTGATGTATTCTTTGAATGTTATTATTTTTAAGTTATAAATATGATGATGAATATAGCAATATTGCAGGATGTGAAGGATATGTTTAAATGAATGCATTATGAATATGAGAGATACGAGATATAAATCTGTCTGTGTAGAGTTGATGGAAGATAACTGGTGAGGTGTGTGGGTAACAAACTGCATCTTTCTGTCAGGTTGCTATACGTGGAAATGGCCAGGTTTTATTGGGGGAAGCCCTTTTTTTTCTAAAACGAGGTCTTAAATGCATCCTGAGATAACTGCAAATGCATTCTGAGACCATTGTCTTGTTGAAACGTACTTTAAAAAAATGTTCCAGTCATAAAGATTTTTAAATATTTATATTTTTGAAATACAGATGATACCATTTCTACAGATAGCAAGGAAAAATCTATGGAGAGCAGAAAAAGGGAACAAAATATCTCTTTGAATGTTTAACAGCATCACTGAATTGGTTCATAAACTAAGAGGTATAGACATTTTCTGAAAATTAAAGATGCAGTATGAAATTGTGGAGAAACATTGTTGATATTGATACTCAACAGCAAACTACACCCCACCCTTCAGTGCTTCTTTAGAAGCTCCGCAAACCCAACTTCATGGGCGTGCATTGTGAAGGTGACACATACTGGGATAGCAAATTTTTTTCTTCATGGTCATGAAACCCTTCACAAATGTTGAACAGACAAATACCATAACATAACATTAGAGAGAACAACAACACAGTGAACAGTTACATTAAGGTGCAGAGTGTGAAAATGTGAATAGGAAGCCAACTTCAGCCTTGTCAACTTCAAAGAAAATTCCATTGAATATTCGGAAGATCGCTTTCACCTGAACGTTTTCTACTGTATTTAGCTACCTTGCATGCACAATATTGTGTGGGTGGTCACTGGGGATGGTGATGGCAAAACAAAACATGTGGAGGGTTTTCACAGGACAGGACTAACATGCACGCCCAGCCAGACCAGCTATACTTTGTTCTCTACTCAGGAGGCCACTCCACTATATCTTTACATAGAAAAATGTTGTTTGCTGCTATATTAATGTTAAAAATGTTTCTTGAAAAAGTTAATGGAACTTTAATTGAAATGACTGTTAAATACCAACATAATACACAGCAATCCAAATAAGCATAGAGCCAAGAAATGTCAATATTTGTCAAAACAACCTCTATTGCAACCAAAATAGTAAGATACATGATACTGTCAAAAGTATTTGCTCATCTGCCTTCACACACATATGAACTTGAGTGAGATCCCATTCTTAATCCATAGGGTATAATATGATGTCAGCCCACTCTTTGAAGCTATAACAGCTTCAACTCTTCTGGGACGGCTTCTGGGAAGGTTTAGAAGCGTGTTTATGGGAATTTTTTACCATTCTTCCAGAAGCATATTTGTGATGTCAGACACTGACACACGAGGCCTGGCTCTCAGTCTCCACTCTAATTCATCCAAAAGGTGTTCTATCAGGTTGAGGTCAGGACTCTGTGCAGGCCAGTCAAGTTTTTCCACACCAAACTCACTCATTCATGTCTTTATTTGACCTAGCTTTGTGCACTGGTGCGCAGTCAAGTTGGAACAGGAAGGGGCCGTCCCCAAACTGTTCCCACAAAGTTGGGAGCATGAAATTGTGCAAAATCTGTTGGTGCTGAAGCATTAAGAGTTCTTTTCACTGGAACTAAGGGGTTGAGCCCAAGTCCTGAAATACAACCCCACACTATAATCCGTCTTCCACCAAACTTTACCCTTGGCACAATGCAATCAGACAAATACTGTTCTCCTGATAACCGCCAAACCCAGACTCGTCCATCAGATTGCGAGAGGGAGAAGTGAGATTTGTCACTCCAGAGAACACGTCTCCACTGCTCTAGAGTCCAGTGGCGGTGCTTTATACCACTGCATTCAACGCTTTGCATTGCACTTGGTGATGTAAGGCTTGAATGTAGCTGCTCGGTCATCAAAACCCATTCCATGAAGCTCTCTACACTGTTCTTGAGCTAATCTTAAGGCTACATGAAGTTTGGAGGTCTGTACCGATTGACTCTGCAGAAAGTTGCCAACCTCTGCGCACTAAAGCACCTCAGCATCTGCTGACCCCTGAGTTGCTGTCGTTCCTAATTACTCCCACTTTGTTGGAAGAGAAAGAGACATGTGCTGGGTAGAGAAAGAATATGCCTTGCTTATGTGTGGTGTGACTGTGGCCATCAACAGCTGGATAATAAAGCATCACTAATTGGGCAAAGCTGTGTCTCTTTTAATAGCAGTTAAAGCTACAATATCAATTACATTGAGGATATTAGATGTCCAAATGAATGCTACCATTGTTTTAGGAAATTACAAAGTCAAACACCGCTTTTCTAACCAACTGTGGAGTTTCATGGCTACTTTCACATTCCCAAAATGCTGTGTGCATTACCACACAGTGTTACCATGAAGGCTGGGTGGGTGGGTCCTGCTTCAGCTTGACTTTCTATTGGCTGAGTGGGCTGTGGCCTGAACTTCAGGTACGTTTGAAAGAACACTTCGTTTCATGCATGCATGAACAAAGTAAAACAGCTATACTTGGTTTTGGTTTGAAAACAGCATGTCTTCCTCCCTGGAAGTTACACTACTGCTCTTTGCGTTCTATACATTTCTTTAAAAATGAATTTGAATAAAATCTTGTTACATTCTACATATTAAAGCTGAGAACATTCTTTCCTATAAAGTTTTAGAGACATGAGCTTTTGTTATGGCCAAAATAATACAATAAAATTTAAATATTAAATATGCTTGTTGTGAACAATTATTAATGTTTCTGTGCTGGTGTGTGAGTGTGTGTTTAGATGTATTTTAATACTAATGCATACTTAATAAGTAATTCCAACACTGACTCATTCCAATATACTAACAATGGAAAGATGCTAGGGCTTGAATGGATATGTCCACATCACCCTATCTCTTTTTTTTCAGACACAGTTATTGGCATAGTCCTCTGCGGCTATACTGGACTGCTTTGGCTCTAAGTGGTGGCTGCACACTCTGATAAAAAGCAGACCTTTACTGTGAACTGTGCCTCTGTGCTTAATCATTTAGAGCACCAGTCTCCAGTTTATACTGCCTCCATTCTCGTTAGGTCAGCCACATACCATTCCAACACAGCCACTGAATGAGCAAGAGCAACAGTCCTACACCACTCGCACTTCACTTTTCTCTCTGGAGCTATTTAATTTACAACACTCATGGCAGGGAGAGGAGATTAGATTAGTTGATGTTAATAGGAACTGGAACAGTTAGTGGAGTGCCATACTACCCATCATACTTGCAACCAACTTATGATGAGTAGGCCACGGTGTGAATGTGTTAGGTGTTACACAGTTGTTTTACAACTAATACAACACGTACAATCTCACTCACTATGCTAGAACTATGTATTATGAGTAACTCTATACTTCTGGCGAGCTTGATGGTTGTGAAACTTTGACTTCAGAATAAGAATGTTTGAGGTTTTGTGCTGCTGACTTAAGAATATTTTAAGCCAACAGCATAACTCTGCCAAGGCCCAAGGGTCTCTCTTTTCCCCTACCATCCCCCCTTCCAACACACACACACATCCACATACTCAGGTTTGTTTTTATACTCAGGATGTGGTCTCAGACATGTGACCCATATGTATAACATGTATGTAAGTATCTATATGTAATAAGGATACACCCTATATGTAACATATATAAGTATCCATACATCATAACAATGTCCCATATCATATATATTATTTGTATGTAAGTGTGTTTGCAATAATATGTCCCAAATGTATTTACAGCACAGTGCAAAAGTTTTATTAACCTGTAAAAATTAGACTTAAAATCTGTGCTGTACGCATTTATTGCCTCATTAAAATATTAAAATGAATACAAATAACAAAATAGGCAAATGAAGAAAAAAATGTAATGTAAAAAAAAGTAGTGACTTTATGTATGTCAGTGTGTTCTGTTTATTGAATTTCCATAACTGCTCAAGTGTAGTTATCATCAAATACCTGGTTTGGCAGTTCAGAACTTCATTAATTAATTCAGGTGTGCTGGTAATGGAACTGAACAAGCTCACAAGATATCAACATTTTTTTCTGAAAACAAGAAACTCTTGGTACTTTTACTGTATTTGTTTTTATTTGCATTATTCTAATGATATGTTATTATAAAATATTTATTTATTTTATTTATATTATTTTAAATAATGTTCTTGCAGTTTTGCCCAGCACTGTATGTAAGTACAGTATCTCAAAAAAGTGAGTACACCCTTCACATTTCTGCAAATATTTTATTATATCTTTTCATGGGACAACACTACAGAAATTAAACTGGGATATAACTTAAAGTAGTCAGTGTACAGTTTGTATAGCAGTACAGATTTACTGCCCTCTGAAAATAACACACAGCCATTAATGTCTAAATAGCTGGCAATACAAGTGAGTCTACCTCACAGTGAACATCTGCCAATTGTGCCCAGTTGTGTTGTTGTCCCTCCCTGGTGTCATGTGAGTCATAAGAGTTACAAGGTTCTAGGTGTGAATGGGGAGCAGGGCTGTTAAATTTGGTGTTTTGGCAACAATTCGCACATACTGGTCACTGGATATTCAACATGGCACCTCATGGCGATGAACTCTCTGAGGATGTGAGAAATAGAGTTGTTGCTCTCCACAAAGATGGCCTAGGCTATAAGAAGATTGCTAACACACTGAAACAGCTATAGCACGGTGGCCAAGGTCATACAGTAGTTTTTCAGGACAGATTTCACTCAGAACAGGCCTCGCCAGGGTCGACCAAAGAAGTTTAGTCCGTGTGTTCAAAATCATATTCAGAGGTTGGCTTCAAAATGTAGATGCATGAGTGCTGCCAGCGTTGCTGCACAGCTTGAAGGAGTGAGGGAGATCAACCTGTCAGTGCTCAGACAATACCCTGCGCAATGTATCAACTCCGTCTGCATGGCCATCGTCCCTGAAAGAAGTCTCTTCTGAAGCTGACTCACAAAAAATCCTGCAAACAGTTTGCTGAAGACAAGCAGTCCAAGAACATGGATTACTGGAACCATGTCCTGTGGTCTGATGAGACCAAGATAAAATTGTTTGGGTCAGATGGTGTCCAGCATGTGTGGCTGCGCCCTGGTGAGGAGTACCAAGACAACTGTCTCTTGCCTACAGTCAATTAAGGGTCTAAGGTAAATCCTAGAGTGCTCCTAGAGCAAATCTTAGGGTCATCAAAGAGTGAAGTCCTACAGTCTTTCTACAGTAAAGTCCTAAGATCCTTCAACAGAAAAGGCCCAGAATCCTCTCAGCATAGTTCTAGAGTAAAGGCCTAAAGTCCACTACACTAAGGTCCTAGAGTTCTCCTAGAGTAGATCCTAGAGTCCTTTTAGTCTTAAGCGTTAGAGTCGTCCTAAAGAGTAAATCCTAGAGTTCTTTAAGAGCAAATATTAGAGTCCTAGGGTCCTTCTAGTGTAAAGTCTTAAAGTCTTCATATAAAGTCCTAAAATCCTCCTAAAGGCAGTACCTTTTTTTCTGAAAAGTACATGACACACCTGAGCAGAGTGTCAAATGGTACCCAGGTCAATTATGAATATGTGACTACACTTCTCTCTCTGCATGGCTAGTAGAGTGTGTGTGTGTGTGTGTGTGTCTCCATGCATGGCTGATCAGCTTCATTTGCCAGTTTCATGGATGTGAGCCGTTTAACTGTGCGATGCTTCTCTGCCCCAGCATTCAGCCTAATGCCCATCAGTGCACACTTTCTAAATGCCGATCTGCCGTAATAGCCTAAAGTGCTGTTTTTTCAGTCAGCGTGATTTGCCTTGCTAATAACAGGATTTGTAAAGATTAATATTATTCAGTGCGAAAATGTCATATTCAGAAGATTTAACCATAATGATCAAGAGAAATGTGAACACAGCAACATTACACTTGAATCAGTAATTAGACATTTATTGAACATGCCCAGGTTAATATCCACATAGATTAAACCTGTGAGACAGAGAGAGGGAAAAGAAGGGGGATTTAATAACAGTGTCAGCACAATTATAAATGAGTAATATTCATACATGAGTGCATGCATGTGTGTATGCATACCTGTCTGTGTCTCGTCCCCTGTATCCACTGCATCCGTGTGTGTGAATACCCCCTGTTGTCCAGTTTGCCTTCAGAGTTGCAATTGCTGCTGGATCACAAAACCTGCACACAGACCATCCACTTCATAATCTCTATGTGATTTACATATAGTAAATATACGCTTTGTCCAAAGTTACCCAGACACTCCTTCTAAATAGTGAATTCAGCTACTTTGAGGTGCACCCATTACTGACACAGGTGTTCAATAATAGAATAGGACACTCTGAAACAGCCACACAAGCCTAAGGTCACTATGGCCAATGCTAAGTGTCAGCTAGAGGGGTAGATAGCCCACTAGCATTGGACTGAGGAGCAGTGGAACTGTGTTCACTGTTGTAATAAAGTTCCTTCCAATACCGCTAGGACTGTTGTAGTGGCGTTTGTGATCCAGAGATAGTCATCCAACATCAGTACCAGACCTCACTAATGCACTTGTGCCTGACTGCAATCAAATTCCTACAGCAGTATGTTCTTGTGCTTTCCACAAGAGAAGCCTAGTTTTGATCTGTGCTTACTTATGACACATACACACATGTGGACTCACTTGCTCTGGTAGTGTGTGAGGAAATGCATTGGGTCAGAGGGTGTGTGTGACAGGGTCCTGAGAGTGGGAGTGTTTAGGACAAATCCTGAGCCTTCCTGAAAGAGAACAGCACATACAGCAGGCCTGTCTTATACACTCTGACAAAGCCTTGCAGCTACAAAGCATGACCTGTAACATACAGTTTTGTAAGGGAAAATAAGTGAACACATCCTCCACATAGAACACACCTCTGCACATTTTAATGCACAGTTACTGTTTAATGTGCCATTAATGGCACATTGTGTGTTTTATGTTTACTTTTTCCTCCAATATGTAAAGCTCCAATGTTAACAAGGAGGCTGTACTAAACCCTGTTTTCATTATTTTTGCCATATGATTTATGTCATTACCAAGCTGTAACACTGCCTCTGCTGGCAACCTGAACTGAGTGGATATATATAGGATGAGATTCCCATCAAGCAGTAAGTCATAAACCACTAATATGAAAACTGGTATGGAAAAGCAATGTAAAACTTTTACACACTGAACACAGTGCAAATAAAAACACAACAATTTAAAATATTAATAAAGAATTTATCAGGACAGAGATACAGATTTCACTAGGGCCAGGTGCAATAGATGAAAACATGCTTTTGTAGAATGTGCAATAAACTTGCTTAATCTGCACTTATTTCTCTTATCTTTTATTAAGAGTTTGATTTTGACTGCATTTCAATGTTTTTGTGTTATTACTTAATAGTTTTCAACTTTACAGCTGAAATATTTCCAAATATTTCTCACATTGTGTTTGTAACGGCCTTGAGATGGTGGAACGCATGTCAATTCGCAAATTACTCCAATATATGAAGTCATGTTCGCTCCTTTAATGGTGTGACTAACTTCAGTGCCAGAGCATTAGGATATCATGAATGAAACATTCCTTTCAGTCAGATTTCCTTTTTCACACCTCCACTCTTTTCCATCTTTTAAAGAGGCTTGATACTGAGACTTGCAGTGTTGAAGTGGACACGCATCTTACAGCATTTACGTGGGAGTGCGTCATAACAGGCAGACAAGAGTAGGTAGGTGGAGTGACAGAGTGAATCTCACCTTCAGTCCAATAGATCTCTGAGCAGACACACTGCTCTTCTGCCTGCCGCCACAATGATGCACCAGCAGGGAGGCCTGAAAATACAAAACACTATTTCACTACTCTTTAACTCAATTACTAGCCTATTAATAGAGTAAAGGATGGTTAGTGTAGACTTAACTTTTCCAAGTCTGGAGTTACTGTCATTGTTTCGCTACATGTTCCATTTACAATAGATTTACATTCTGTGTTGACACTTTTTTCGTTTTATCTTGAGGTCAAGAAACAGCAAAAATTGAAATATTTTTTTCATGCACAACAATAAAGCTTCATTAAATCATCTCAAAATATCTGCATTTCTGTTTACAAATGTGAATTTTGTATCAATTGAAAATCTGAAATTTTAAATTGTTCCACTTGTTTTCAACCAGAGGGTCTGCAGCTTTCCATTTCTCTGGAAATTCTCTCACTGTCTCCACTAATCAGTGAGCTACAAGTGAAAAATACTTGATTTACATGTAAAAAGAAGTGTTTTAAGGTGTATATGCTCAGGATCATCCATTTTTGTGGAGAGAAAACAAGAGGGGTGAGTGTAGGAGAAAACAGAGAGGAGGTATAGGTGAGAACTGTTCTCACATGGCTTGCAAGAGGATTTCGAGTGTCTCTGGTGAAGCCAGTCTCTCGTGGAGCGTGACTGACCAGTTTGGGTAACATCTCACTGCCCTGATACACAAAAACATAAATACACATTTGGCACCTGTAGCCATCAATTATAATTTAGAACACAGAACAGAACCCCACCCCTCGACTCGCACTACAGAATTCATGTTATCTTTGACGTTGGGTTTTAGTTTAAGAAATACAACATCAATCATATTCCACAATTCACATTGAATTCACAGTGGACTGATCATCACATCCGTGATTATAGCTCAGTTTAACTGGAGCTCCGGGAGTCTGTTTAATGTTACCATGTTACAACCCTATTAAATCATATCAGCCAATATTAACACTTAAAATAAAACTCTTTAACTCTAAAAATTTTGAACTTCTTAAAATCCTTATCAGTCACAAATTGTTGTATCTTCCATCTGAAGCCAGAAAGTGATGAATACAGAAAAGTATATGAGTCAGAGAGAGACACCTGAAGAAAAGCTGATGGCAGAAAGTCCATCCTTGTCACACTTGAGTGTGTCTGGCAAACCCCGTCCTGCAGCAGCAGATAAGGAATGTAACATGAGAGAGCACTACAGACATATAACTACAAAATACAGTGCAGTTCATAAATGATTTCATGCTATGCTTTTTATATGCTTGTCCCCTGAAATGAGGGGCCCTCAGCTAATATAGATGTAACCATACAGCCACTATGCACTTAACCTCACAGTCATTGATTCATTTCAAAACCATTGTGCTGTATCACAGAGCCAAAATGACAAAAGTTGTCATTTAATTCATTTAATTATGTAGAAATGTTGAGTAAGCTGTGGAATTCCCCTTGAACTGGGTCATGTTTGGTGAAATTAGGAATGAACATGAGTTGAGTGGTAGATTGCAGCACAGACCACATGCATGTGTAGAGGTAGAAACGTGTAAGGCTGCAGGCTGTTTCCCTCAGTAAATCCGCTCTCCTCTTTAGCCCCCACAATCCGATGCTTACGACACACTGTGGCACATGCGCAAAGATATTAGACACACTGAAATGACAATAGTGAAACATACAGTAGTTCTCACTAAAGCATCTCATTGATTACAGCCAAAATATCTATTATTGAGTAATAGTTTGATTTTACCTGGAAGACTGGGCCGATGAGGAACGTAAGCACACCTATACTCTGTCAGGCATGAGACCGCTCTCTAAATGAGAAAAAAGGAGGTATTCAGACAGCAAGACGGTGACGCATGACACCCAGAACTGTGAAATATGTTTAATAATTATTATCACGATATCAGCCTTCACAGTATTGATATCACAGGAGACTGTGAAATGCAAATGAGCCCTTTAAGCAATTTTTGAATGCTCTGAGCATCCACAAACACAGTTATTTTAGTATTTGGATGAATCAGGGCATTCATGTGTTTTACTTTGGACAAAATAACGCAGGTCACTCTTTAACCACATCTTATTGAGTGTTCACAAGTTTTTAGTACGTTGCAAAGCAGTTCATAATCGAAACATGTAGCAATATGACTGCAATATGGTGTTTTGTCCATATCGTGGCGCTGATGCTCAGGTGTGGTTCTCACAGGCCTTGGTGTGTGGAGCTGCAGGTAGCTGCTCTCTCTGCTTTGTGCTCTAGTGCTGAGTGGCGCCTCAGTGCCGTTAGGGACAGCCAGCTTCTGGTAATGACGCTGACTCTGAGACTGAAGACTGTCCAACATTGAGACGCTACAGAATCAGGACAAGACAGAAGCCATGCATGTAAATGAGATGTAGCAATGGAGGCAGACAAGGGTCAGTGGTTTCAGGCACACATCAGCCACCAGCTGACCCTTAGGATTGTCCTGTAGGTCAAGGCTGGAGCTGTAGCAGACAGCAGGTCTCAGGTTGGTAGAGAAGCCTGTCCTGCAGTGATGACCCAAGCATGGAATAAAGCCCTCCTTACCTGACAGGAAGAGAAGACATAACCGCACTCACTAAACCTTGCATCTCCTAAATAACCTTGTTAGTTCTGCTTAAAGGGGAAATCCAGCAATTGTTCAACATTTCTACACAATTCAATGGTTGAGTTTAAACAAAGTTATTCAAAGTGGTTGTGAAATGTCTCATATACAGAAACTTACTGTGATTTCTTTACAGGGGTTGTGACGTCTACAACACAAATATAGCCACTTTATTTACGGTACAAAACCAATAGTGAACCTTTAGAGTTTTTCTATGTAATATTGGTGTTGGTAAAATGATGGTAAAAAGTGATCATCTGGAAAAATAAGTTTTCTTTGGAACTATTTTGACTGATAACACCCTGCATGTACCATGAATGAATGAATGGTTTCTGAATGAAATACATTTCAGGCCATAATTTTCTTAAAAAACTATCATAAACATTTTACATGCTTTGTACATGTGCTTCCTGTACCACTAATGTGAGCAATCCTGTAAGTTTCTCTTAAGCATCAAATCACTCTGGATTATAGGAGTATGAGTATACACACACACACACACAATGTAAATATTCAGAGATTTTGCAAAATCAGTGGAATTGTCCTTTAAGACAGGAAAAAGTCATATAACAAGACTAATAATTTCAAACAATTTCTATTGATCCATTCATCTTGAAATGGTCACACAACGTAAAAAGTAGCTGGTCTTCTCAGATGTAAAAACAATTCATTTAGGTTTTATTATGACTGTAATAAATGTATTAACATGAAAATAATGCCAAAAAAATAGCCTAACATCAATTCACAGGCATCCTGAAAAAACAGGAATCAAATCATTAGAGTCCAAGTGTCAGTAGGCTGTCACGTGCAGTGCAGACTGAGAGCTGTGTTAGCTGGCTGTCCGTCTGGTCTGCCTGTTCCTTGGGAAGGCTGGGCTGTGTCCAAAGGCCCACCCATCTCTTACCGAAACTATAGAGCTGCAGACACACGACACTACACAGGCTCCACTCCACACTATTACTCAGCCACTGCAAAGCTTCGGGTAACGGTGTCACAAAAGCACAGACTCGCTTCAAAGCCACCATGACAGGATAAAAGAACAGCAGACACTGTTAGCAGCTCGCTGTTCTCTTAGTCAGTGAGTCAAACTAACTACAGAACAAAGGCCCACAGTTTCGCTGAACGTTAAAATGCCTCGAAATGTCTGTGACTGAGCTCACATTATGTTCCGATGTGTGTAGAATGTCTCGTCCTTCCTAAGCGCTCAGTGTGAACTGGCGGTGATAAAGTGAGACCTTTACCTGCTGCTCTCCTCCACCAACCGCACAGACACCTGCGCGCGCTGCGTGAGACGCTTTATCCGCGCGTCCGTCACCGCGATACGGTTACCAAGGAGATCGCCGCTCAGAGCGCGTCAGAGCTACGTCACAAAGACAAAAGGGCTGCGCAGGTGAAGCACGAAGGACAGGACAGGAGAAAGTCCCTGGTCCCTTCAGTCAAACAAAGCAGATGCAGACTGTAACCGTAAACACACTAGCTTTCAGTTAGAGAGGCAGAAAACACACCTTACTTCAAATTCTGAGTGTAGCTCGATGATGAAAACATACATAACTGAGTTGAGCTGTCAGATAATGTCAGTTAATTACAGATTAAACCCAAAACAGGCTATTTCTTTCAGTTACAGACAGCAAGACAAAGAGAGGGAGGCACTAACCTCCCCCTCATTTTCTGCTCTTCTTTACTCTATCGACATCATGTTTTTGGCACATGCCATTAATAGTCCTTTTCTTCATCTTTTTTATCATTACATTTATCATCAGTGGGGTGTTTTATTAAAATATTTATAACAGCATGCAGATAAGACTGAATTTTAGTGACACAACGAGGGGGGAAAAAAAAGACATTGGAAACGGCAGCCAAATGGAATCGGTAGTAAACATGGATCACGCAACATGGAGTAATTATCTCTCTGTCGTGTGTTCTCATTCACGGTATAACTGTAATATTCAAAATGTACAAAATACAGAGTGAAACAGTCTCAAACAGAGTGAATATATCCACACGCAACATGGATTCGGGGCAAATTATAGTCAGTATAGCTGGACATCTGTTTTTACTTGGCTGCTTCTAAACTAGTTAGCTAGCTTTAGTTAGTTAGTTAGTTGCCTAGGTAACCTAGTTAGTTTAAAGCTGAGAGGCTATGCTAACGCTAACATTAGCTAACTAGTTAGCTGACATAAGTACTTTAACCCAGTCTGTGGTTGAACCTCTCTTCACTGTGAGTGTGAGAGTGTGGACGAGCAACAGAGACAGAAATAACAGTATTGAGAGCTATTTATACTCTGTTTTTAGATTTCTGTTCATTATTTGGAAACAATGTACATGGAAATTAAGAGGCAGAGCAGTTTCGTCGAAGGCCAGTCAGATGAGAAGAGTTTACCTGGTAAATAAATACAAAAATAGATCTTGTAAACCTGAGCTTAATAAAGCGAATGTATCACTAAACACAGGGAGAGAAAGAAGCTGAAGGAGACTGACAAGACTGAAGGAGCAGATCTGATAGAGGTGAGTGATCAAGAAGAAAGTGGTTGGTGGAGGGGGAGAGTTGTATAAGCTTTCGGTTAAAATTAGCGCCGAAATTAATTGGATTGAGAAAATACACTGCTAAAAAAAATAAAGGGAACACTTAAACAACACAATATAACTCCAAGTAAATCAAACTTCTGTGAAATCAAACTGTCCACTTAGGAAGCAAGACTGACTCACAATCAATTTCACATGCTGTTGTGCAAATGGAATAGACAACAGGTGGAAATTATTGGCGATTAGCAAGACACACTCAATAAAGGAGTGGTTCTGCAGGTGGGGACCACAGATCACTTCTCAGTACCTTTCTGCTTTCTGGCTGATGTTTTGGTCACTTTTGAATGTTGGTGGTGCTTTCACACTCGTGGTAGCATGTGTTTGCTGTGTCTGTCAGCGTAGTGTCCAGAGGCTGGAGGCGCTACCAGGAGACAGGCAAGTATACCAGGAGACGTGGAGGAGGCCGTAGGAGGGCAACAACCCAGCAGCAGGACCGCTACCTCTGTCTTTGTGCAAGGAGGAACAGGAGGAGCACTGCCAGAGCCCTGCAAAATGACCTCCAGCAGGCCACAAATGTGCATGTGTCTGCACAAACGGTTAGAAACCAACTCCATGAGGATGGTATGAGGGCCTGACGTCCACAGATGGGGGTTGTGCTCACAGCCCAACACTGTGCAGGACGCTTGGCATTTGCCAGAGAACACCAGGATTGGCAAATTCGCAACTGGCACCCTGTGCTCTTCACAGATGAAAGCAGGTTCACACTGAGCACATGTGACAGACGTGACAGAGTCTGGAGATGCCGTGGAGAGCGATCTGCTGCCTGCAACATCCTTCAACATGACCGGTTTGGCAGTGGGTCAGTAGTTGTGGGGTGGCATATCTTTGGAGGGCCACACAGCCCTCCATGCGCTCACCAGAGGTAGCCTGACTGCCATTAGGTACCGAGATGAGATCCTCAGACCCCTTGTGAGACCATATGCTGGTGCGGTTGGCCCTGGGTTCCTTCTAATGCAGGATAATGCAAGACTTCATGTGGCTGGAGTGTGTCAGCAGTTCCTGCAAGATGAAGGCATTGAAGCTATGGACTGGCCCGCCCGTTCCCCAGACCTGAATCCGATTGAGCACATGTCTCACTCCATCCACCAACGCCACATTGCACCACAGACTGTCCAGGAGTTGGCGGATGCTTTAGTCCAGGTCTGGGAGGAGATCCCTCAGGAGACCATCTGCCACCTCATCAGGAGCATGCCCAGGCATTGTAGGGAGGTCATACAGGGACGTGGAGGCCGCACACAATACTGAGCCTCATTTTGACTTGTTTTAAGGACATTACATCAAAGTTGGATCAGCCTGTCATGTGTTTTTCCACTTTAATTTTGTGTGTGACTCCAAATCCAGACCTCCATTGCTTAATAAATTTAATTTCCACTGATGATTTTTGTGTGATTTTTGTTGTCAGCACATTCAACTTTGTACAGAACAAAGTATTCAATGAGAATATTTCATTCATTCAGATCTAGGATGTGTTATGAGTGTTCCCTTTATTTATTTTTTTTAGCAGTGTATATTTGTAACCATGATCATGAAATTCTGTCACCTAGTTTATTAAACATGCCAACAAAGTGATAACACTCTTCCTGATTGTACCACCTGAGAGTGAACTGATCTATAATCTCTGTTTGAATAATATATTTAGGACCTTGCAGCGTGTCTGAGAGGAGAGAGCATTGCTTGACTTCAGTACTTTTGTTTGATCTGTTGCTACTCTAAAAATGCATAAAAAGGCTTAGCCCCCCAATCCATGAACCTTTAGTGACACAAGAACAAATATCCTAAAACTAACATAGAACAGCATTTCTTGAATATACAACAGTATTAATGATTCTGATGTTTTAATACTGTCATATAAAGCATGTGATATCAATATGATAGTGTAATTGTAGGCATGCTGTGTTCATCCAGTTTTACTGCTGCAACTTATTATAATAAATGTTGTTCAGTGGTTTAAGGTGCAGTTATGATAAAACATAACGGAATGACTGATGTTCTTGCTTCACAGGAGCTTGTCTTAATCCTGAGCCAGAGCACTGCATGGTGTCAGCTGCTCCCCGGCCAAACACACCTCATCCATCTAATGAAGGGCTCGTAATCAGCTGATGAGCTGAATCAGGTGTGTTGAGTCATGGATCACTTGAAGCCGTGCAGTGCTGCGGGTCGTCAGGAGCAGGATTCAGAAACGCTGTGAGAGAAAATGTAA
This sequence comes from Pygocentrus nattereri, assembly GCF_015220715.1. Taxonomy (NCBI): domain Eukaryota; kingdom Metazoa; phylum Chordata; class Actinopteri; order Characiformes; family Serrasalmidae; genus Pygocentrus; species Pygocentrus nattereri. The sequence continues at coordinate 33,229,580 of NC_051221.1, read as the reverse complement.
ATGAATACGCAGCGTCGCGCGACAGCGCCTGACCAGTCTCCACGCTAGGTTTAAGATCGTAGTGTAACTGTAATGCCGTTGTAAGCACCTCCATCTCCTCCTTTTCTCAGACATTCTGCGCACGTGGTCTTCGCGCTGTCCTTGTCATGCTGACGTCACACTCAGCTGTGCGCTATTGTCTCAGGTCATGAATGTATAACTCCGGAAGGTGAACTTCCGTGTGTACCACGAGATGGCGCTGTTGTTCCATTGAATCTATGAGTCCGTCGGTCTGCGAATCTGCTGATCCCACTTTATTTCCCCCCATGTCCTTTGTTTAAATTCACCACGACGGTCCGTGGCTAACTTAACATTATGAATCGGTTTATGTCTAGAATGGTGCGTTAGTTTTCTTTTTGCTGTTTTGTTTCAGCACGAGACAAACAGTGCGTGAACAGTGGACACTGGACAGGCTACTCCAGCACAGTGGATTTGTAATGGAGCAATGTGGGGGTAAAGTTTAGAATGTCACTAGGTACAGCGTGTAAGAATCGCACTCCCTTTTTCATACATAGTCACTAATTTCAGTGGAACATAAGTAATTGGACAGTTGCTGCTCTCTGCTGGTGTTATATCTCCCTTTAAACATCAAAGACTTGCCAAGACCATATTTAAAATCCAATGTGAGAGCCAACCCTGCTGAAATAGAAACAATTAGACTAGCATGAATTACCTGCTGGTCTTAGCTGGTTTGGTGCTGGTTTAGCTGGTCACCCTGCAAGGTCATACTGGTTGACCAGCATATCAACATTCAAAACACGGCATAATCTGTTTTTGCTGGTGACCAGCTATACCTCTGTGTGCTGTTTTTTTTCTATAAGGGAAAACAGCAAATACTGGCCCATTGCTCATGTACTAGACTATATCATAAAGAAACGTCTTTTCTGTAAAGTGTGATTATCCCCCTAGACCATCAGGCTCTACGTCACACATGAAGAGATCTTATCGATAATGGATAAAGCAATAACGTTTGCTTTGTTAGCTCATACAGCTGAAATGGAAACGCTCGGTCTGTCATTAGTTTGGCCCACGCGGCCCCCCCTTCAGCTGGATTACGTCAGCGAAGTGTCTTTTCAATAATGTGTGAATATCTCCCTGGGCCAGGCTCTATGACACACTGTTCTGAGGGCACCTTATTGATAAGGGATAAAGCAGTAACGTTTGCTATGTTTGCACTTAAGGTTGAAAAGTAAAACTCCCAGTCTATCATTAGTGTGCCCCCTTTCACTGTTAACACTCACATTAATCCACTCTCACCTTCACTGCCACCGCCTCTCCTGCGCTTGCCCTCTTGAGTGAGCAGAACAGCTCCCTCCTGCAGGGCGACCTGTCACTGTCCTACCGGCCGCCACGCTCTGGGATATTGAACGGTGCATGTCAGCTTGGCTGCCCTTGTGGATCGCGCCATTAGTGAGTGTACTCAAGCAGTGCAGTGACGTGGTCGATCCAAACCCTCACACAGCCCTCGAATCCACAACAATAAACCCGTACACTCTGTCCTACACCCTTTGCTATCTACAGAACTGAGGTGACATGCACAGATGCTGCAAGAATGGTTCTGCTCCGAGAAGATGGTAGACCAGGTCAAGGCCTAAACACCCTATTAAGTGCTGTGGGATCTCTACAAAGGGTGTGGGTGCGGTTTTGTGGATTCATTGACCTAAAACACTCAAAGTTAAGACACCAATTTAAGCCTCCTTACCTCCTTGCAACACATCCTCACACATATCTTCCCCCAACTGATGTACTGCAAGCTTGATATGCCCTCAGAGACACCTTCACTCCGAAAGTTCTCACTCGCCTGATTAACAGCAATGATTTTCTGTCAGCATCCCAAAAAAGATTATTCAGGAATCTGCTGGATCAGATAATTGTCAATGACAAGAAAGATTTTTCTATTTATCTATCAGTTTGACATTGCTCAAACAAGCTTGACCAATACTGAATTATGTATGTATTGCATCAAAGACCTGATGACAGTGACAAGTCTATTCATCAGCCACTTCCCATCAAGTGTATGTGAGGATAATGAAGCCAAAAAGAGAATTGTTAATGTGGTGGTTGAACTGGCCCTTTAAGTACAGAATCAATATAGTGGTAAAGCGTCCCACCGGTGAACTCCCTATAGAGGTGACCCTTTCCATTACGTTATAGCTTCTGAGACCTGGATGATTCTTGAGGTTTCATTCATGGCTACATCAGCAGGCCTCAAGGTCATTGTTCTCAGGTCACCTTAGCTTAGTATCAGGGTAATTTGTGATGGGCTGTAGCTTTTAGTGAAAATATAGCCATCAGGTGTTATCTATAGTTGAACTAGCCATGCTCCACCCACAGATACGTTCTTTTGCATCAGGTTGAACATGTTTTACAGAACATTGGCAAAAGCATAATGAAAATGAGCTTGTATGATAAACTAAGTCGTATACTCTTATAAAAGATCATTCTTCATGCTTTCTTTCATAAAGACAAACGTTCTATATATAACCATGCACACTCAAAGAATGATTTGCATGCTAAATGGGTTTGCTGGATGATGAAATGGTTCTTCAGATTGATGGAGCATGTGTTGTATTTACTTCTGTATAGCACCAAAAATGTTTCTGCTATTGTTATGATGTCAAGCTTGTAACAATGGCAGAATCCTTTTTGGTGATATAAATTTAAGGCCGTAGGGCAGAGGTGGGGAACTCAGGGCTTGAGTCCAGCACAGTTTGCTGATTTTCCTGCTCTGACACAAGAAGCCAAACTCGTAACCAACTGCTGAGTTGAGTCAGGTGAAGCTGAGCAGGCCTTCAAGGACTGGAGTTCCAACCACCTCTGCTGCAGGGTCCCATTTCTTATTTTGGTATTTAAAGGGAAGAATCAGAGTGCCCTCTATGAAGATTGCATGAGTGCAGACCCAGCAATCAGTTCAGGCCAGGGCCAGTTGGAGCACAGGGGTTTGTTTACAGTTGTCTGACCAACATGGTGGAATGAAAGATATTCAGTTATGACTTAACATGCATTTCTTTATGAATTTAACTTCTTGCTGATCTGCATTGTATTTGTAATCTGGAATGAACCAGTGTGCATACAGTACATGTATAGCCTTACAAGGCACAAGTCTAAATGCTTTTATGGTCTTTTGCAATACATACGCACAGTGTGAAGACTTGGAGGTGGACTACAGAACTTATGGACAAGTCTTCATGTGCTAAAACCTCATGATGTTGAATAGGATTGACGTCCACTACAAACAAAATCAGCAAGAGATATTTTAGATCAAGATGTTTAAAATGCCTGAGATGAAAAGCTTGTCTGAATGGTAGCATGATTATTGAGTTTCTTCACATTTAATAGATCGTGTCACCTCTTCTTGTTTATTTCCAGCTGGAAGAGGAGATTGTGAGAGTGTGTCGAGGTCTGGCTGATGTTAACTGAAGGTGACAGTGTTTTCTAAGCACATTCCCTCTAGCTGTCCCATTTTAACTTTGGTATACCATTTCCCATGATGAAACCAAATGTCGCTCACTCAAGCAACAAAGCCACTCTGGGGTGGGGTGTCGGGGGTAGGTTGGCACCTTTGAAACGTTTCCACAAGTGCAGCTGGCTAACAACAGTTCTGTCTGCAGCCCTAAAGGAGGGCACTAAATGAGGTCAAGCACAGTTCCTCTCAAGGGGAACTGAACTCAGGACAAACTACATTTCCCATGAGGCACTTATTAACTCAGGAGAGGGAGCATACTTGTGGGAACATTTCTGCAGGTTGGTGGGAAAAGCAGAAGGCGTCTTTGGGGTCTGCAAGGCTTTAACTAACCATTTTAAAGTTAAAATTCTATTACCCTGCTGGGCTTGAATCAATCTTTTTTTGATGTATGCCTGTTTTATCTTTGGTGTGTGCATTTGAGCTCCAGTTTGGGTGCACACCTGTCATCCTAAATCAATCATCCTGCATCTGTTTGTTTAGCCCAGAGCCAGTCAGATGCAATAAACTGGTTATTCATCCTGTCACATCCACCTCCTGCTCTCTCTCAGTCTCCCTCAGTCTCTATCTCTCTTGCTCTCCTTTATCCCTCTCCTACACTGTGAAAAGTGGGACTGAGGTTAATTACTATTTATTAAATAACTAATAGTAACCTCTACATAATAAAAAAGACTATGCTGAGTTAGATATCAAACCAGTCCAATACATTCGAATGTTTTATTAATTGCATTTTACACAGTTTAAATAAATGTTGAATAAAATTAGCTGTAATACATTGAGGAGCATTTACTTACGTTTTATGAGGAACAACAATGCAGAAAATCGATAGATTTTACTCACTGGGAGGTATTTGGTTTTAATCACCTCACATTTCTGCCCAATGCATTTTGTGCGTTATGGCCACCAATGACTGCACATTTCAGGGGTTGCAGTCCTCCAACTTCCCAAAGGTAAGACCTTATAAATTATTGCTAGGAAAGTATGTTGCTGTGGCAGTTGTACATTTTTTTATGTTACTGCAGCCCATCAAAAATGTCACATTTCCTGTGCTGTAAGTCAAATTTAATCCAGCAGCCTGCGAATGCATTTTAGTTTTGATTAGCATAGAAGCCAGGCCTGGACTTAAACTACAGATTTTGCTGTACGGATAGAGGCGAGGCTCTCTGATGTGTGCCCACAACTATCACTCGCTGCAGATACAGGAGATTCCACCAGTATTGAGCTCCGACGTTTGTAATCGTCTGATGATGAATATGTCCGTCTTTCAATGAAGTCAGTGTTTTAAACTTGATAGTTATTATTAGGTCTGTGTTTCTCATGACTGACTGTTGGCTGACTGTGATAACCTTTGGGAAAGAACAGTTTTGTGTTGTTTTTAAATATTTTCTCATGGAGGGTGCGTGTTGACTCAAGTACAGATGTTGACTGAATACCTTTTCACAGGTAATATTTAACCAAGAGTATTTCTGCTTTTACTCAAATTACCAACGCCTTTCATACACAACAACTAAGAAGCTGTGTATTTTGTCCGCCCTGCTTCTCGCTGATTACCAACTCCAGAATAAGCCAGGAAAATATCTCTAAGCCATAAAAGCAGCATGTTTACTAGATTCGAAAGGCTTGAATGCTTATACAAATGTGGTTAGCCAACATAAATGTGACTGTACCTGTTTAGTTGTTGAAGCTGGTCTTTTAAACATTTACCAAATGTTTTACCTTTTACAGCCATCCACTGCTGCTTGTGGTTCTCAGCTGGTCAGGAATTGTCCAGGGTGCTTTCATTTATAGTATCTTTATGGTGTTGCTCTTTGTAATAATATTACGTATTAAGCTAAATACTTTATTACGTCTTTTAGCACAAGACATTGTCAGTATTATGTATTTTAACATCTATTTGACTGCATTGCTTTTTTCTTTACTTTGCAAAACTGTTGTGTGAGAACAATAGAACTTTAAAGATTGTGTGATATTGTAAAAGACAGTACAATGTTTTTCACAGTAATCTGCTCTTTCTTGTATTGCTTTGCATATACCTTTGATTTTCTTGTTAATTTGTAGATTTATTTTTGATACTGTTTACTGTTTGTTCAGGATTCTTTATCCTTATGTGTTGTATGGTGAGTATTTATTACTAATTTGGCTCACTCATTTCATTTTACATGCAGTCATGATGAATCCATCTTCACAAACTGCAAATAACAAAGAAATTGACCAGAGATGTCCACATCTGACATTGGTCATCCTCTAGTCCTTCATCAGTGGACTATTCTCGGTCCAGCAGTGACCCTGAGGTGATTAAAGCATTGCTGTATCTGATACACTAGTACCACACTTTCTCTCCAGTGCCGAGAATGAACCAATACTACCTGCTTTGTGGTGGTCTGGGCGGGTCCTGATCATTGATGAATGATGTGAAAGGGGGCTAAAAAAGTATGCAGAGAAAAAGCTCAGCTACAATTTGCAATTGCAGAACTACAATTTGCACACACACACATATATATATTTTAAATAGACCTGATTCGGTATAAAAGTAAGTAATTGAAGTGGCTGATAAGTCTATACATATAATCAAGCACAGTGATGTAATTTAATTTGTATTTTTCGTTAACACTGTTGTAGCTTTTACCTGCTGTTCCACTCACTATGTCTGACTTGTGTGTACATTGTATATATTTTGCTTAGGCACTTAATGGAATTGTTTTTAAAGGATTTCAGGTGTAATCAGTTCATTTATGCTTACCCATGAACATGTGAGCTTTTCAAGACATGATACAGTATGTAGTGTCTTAATATATGATACATATATTACTTTCTTAGAACAGTGGCAGATTAGTGATCAGCTGCGTTCACCTGTGTTGTACTTCTTCTCCTCTTTGCTTAAGACTAGCAGTACTTAGTACAAACTAAATATTTCAGTGCTGACAGATATCAGTCAGTAAAACCAGTGATTTATGGAAGTTGACCAAACAAGACAAAGCCTGGGGAAATTGATATGAATGCTAAATGCTGGTTTCTCGTATATTTACTACATTGGAGCTCAGTTTAACAGCAGAAGGCCTTGCATTCATCTTTGTGTAGGCATCATGCTCAAGCAAAGCATCAATCTAACTTTTACTTTGTTTTTGTTTTCTGGCTGCAGAGAGGGCTGTGCAGGTCCCTAGTGAACATCTGATGGCCAGTATGTGAGTTCTTATTCTGGTGAATCTCAAAATTTGCTTTGTGAGTATCCTGGACATTTTATTTAATCATCAATGTAGTCCGTACTTTGGATTGTAATGAATGTTATTTGTTGTTTCCTTTGTAATTTACCATAAGCAGTTGTTTACTGTTAAACCTAAGCTAACTAATTGTAATTCCTTATGGGTTGTACTGTATTTTTTGCAATGAAATTCTGGAAACCACAGCTGCTGGTAATTTAATACTGTATTGTGTCTCATGGTTGTACTGTGTTCATCACTGATAGACTGTAATTATGTTAACAGTATATCTGTTGTTTTTAAAATAATGTACTTACAGATTTACAATATATGCTTTTTTCATAGTAATTAATGGTAAACAAACAATAGTTCTCCACAGAGAAATTTACAGTTGAAAAATGAAAATAGCATATGAAAAAAAGAGTATGAAAAAAGCATACTGTCATGTCTTGTGAAGATCTGGCAACCACAGCTGCAGCAAAGTGTAGTAAATATAAACTGGTTTTCACCAGATATTTAGTAAATATAAAGCAATTTTGCTCAGACACTTGGTAGATATTACTAAATTTTCCTCGCTAAATTAATTTGTATTTACTCAATATTTGTGGGCTGCATTAATTCATAATGTGGAATACTATTACTAAATACAACACATTTTAACGGTTGCTTTTATTAACATTTACTTAATTTGTTTCTTTAAATTTAGTTCACTTATTTAATGCATTTTAATCAAAGTTTAGGCAAGTAAAATCTATTCAATTTTATTACGTGTCACTTGTTGCCATAATTTTTTAAGTAACCATTTTTTACAGTGTATTAGCTATTCTCCATCTTATTTTCCTTTGCTCTGCCTGTGCTCTGGATTTCAGTATGTTTTTCTCTCTCCATCGCTGACGTGATCACTCATGATTTGCACTTCTTCATTCAAAAAAGTCCACTTTTGTAAATACTGAAAGCTTTTACGTTTTTCCCAGTTTGTCTACAGAGTGCTCTAAATTTACATGAATCAAATTTGCATGTGGATTGGACATACAATTGTTTTAGTTTACTTATTTATATGTTTTATTCACGTGCAAGTGGCTTGTTTTTTCATCAAGTACGCTATGTGTTAAAAGCAACACACTTACCTAGATGCATCTGTGTATCCACAAAAATGTTGGACCAGTCTGTGAAATGCTAATGAAAACAGAAAGCAATAATAGTAAATTCTGTTTGACCTGAATTTAATTGAATAAAGTAAAATAAATAAATTTTGATGTTTTACTTTTGATGTTTACCACTGCATATCAGTCCAGTTCAGATGAGCTCAAGCGCAGAGAAGTCAGAGGTGTTTCTAGTAATTGTTTACATATGACTTTCAATGTGTGACATACAGTTTTAACCTGCATTTTTGAATGCAGTAACTTGATATTTATTGAGAATGACTTGTCAAAGTGATTGTGACCCTATGCAGTGATATCAATCAAAGAACCACACTGGTTTTTGATGCAATCCCATCTGAGAAATTGAAAGTTGTGGGCTTTCAGTTATAGTTTTTAGCCCTGGCCTTTACAAACAGTGATTTCACCTGATACCTAGATTTTTTAATGTTATAATGCACCGTAGATGGTGAAACACTTAAAATCTTTGCAGTTGCTCTTTTAGGAACATTATTTGTTGGTTATTCGATGCTGCATTTTTTGGCAAAGTGCTTCATGAGCACTCCATCCTTGCTCATAAAGGACTCTGCCTTTCCTGGATGCTCATTTTAGATCCAAGTATGATTGCATCACCCGTGTGATTTCTGAACATTCCTCAACATTCCTAGTCTTTGTTTAAATACAGGTCAAATGGATTTGCAAATCACTGCTTTCTTTTTTCATCTGCATTTCACTTGCTGTTTCATCTTTTGGAATTGAGGTCTGTATGTTAACAGATAACCTGGTTTCTCATTAATTAACATATTTTTTCTAGTACAAATTCAGTGCATTATACTGCCATTGTCATATCTGCACTGTCTCCTTCTGTGTTTCTCTCTCTCTCTGTCTCTCTTTCTCTCCCTCTCCCTCCCCATCCCTATCTGTCCTGGACTCCTGCTGCTGGTTACTGCGTGTGTTTCTTTCACAGTTGTGCAGTTCTCTTGCCATTTTGCTCGTCTGTAACACATATCATGCCAAAACAGAAAACATTTGCTTCCTTTCATCCATTCTGGAATGAGAGAGAGAGAAAGAGACTGAGAGTGGGTGAGAGAGTGTTTCGGGCACTTCACCACTCCAAGGATTTGGCTGAGGAAGAAGAAAGTGAAGTCTCATGCCTTTACTCCTGAATCTGACAGACACTGAGCTTAAAGAGCCATTCTTCTGAAGAGCAGATCTGAATCATAGGCAAAGAAATGAGGAAGAGCAGAGAAATGAAAGGAGAGCAGAGAGAGTGGAACACAGGGAGGAGAGAAAGAGAGAGGTGTGGGAGATTAAGGTGTGTTTGGACTGTGTCTAATAATAGTGCAGTGTGATGTAAGTGGGGGCTCCCGCCGCGCTGGGTGGGATTTGGGCCGTCTGCTGCAGTTCAGAAAAGGACAACAACACGGCCCCTGACCACAGGAACCTGGCACAATGTGTGTGTGTTTGTGTGTGTGTGTGTGTGTGTGTGTGTGTGTGTGTGTCTACCGTACTGTTGAATAGTTTGAAAGCACTTATCATATTACTTTTTTTATATGTGTGTGTATATACAGTGGGGCAAAAAAGTATTTAGTCAGCCACTGATTGTGCAAGTTCTCCTACTTAGAAAGATGAGAGAGGTCTGTAATTTTCATCATAGGTACACTTCAACTATGAAAGACAATATGAGAAAAAAAATTGTAGGAAAATCACATTGTATGATTTTTAAAGAATTTATTTGTAAATTATGGTGGAAAATAAGTATTTGGTCACCCACAAACAAGCAAGATTTCTGGCTCTCACAGACCTGTAACTTCTTTAAAAAGCTCTTCTGTCCTCCACTCTTTACCTGTATTAATGGCACCTGTTTGACCTTGTTATCTGTATAAAAGACACCTGTCCACAGCCTCAAACAGTCAGACTCTCATCTAAATTTCTCTCATCTTTCTAAGTAGGAGAACTTGCACAATCAGTGGCTGAATAAATACTTATGCTTTCTGGCTGATGTTCTGGTCACTTTTGAATGTTGGTGGTGCTTTCACACTCGTGGTAGCATGAGACGGACTCTACAACCCACACAAGTGGCTCAGGTAGTGGGTAGTGCAGCTCATCCAGGATGGCACATCAATGCGAGCTGTGACAAGAAGGTTTGCTGTGTCTGTCAGCGTAGTGTCCAGAGGCTGGAGGCGCTACCAGGAGACGTGGAGGAAGCTTTAGGAGGGCAACAACCCAGCAGCAGGACCGCTACCTCTACCTTTGTGCAAGGAGGAACAGGAGGAGCACTGCCAGAGCCCTGCAAAATGACCTCCAGCAGGCCACAAATGTGCATGTGTCTGCACAAACGGTTAGAAACCGACTCCATGAGGATGGTATGAGGGCCCGATGTCCACAGATGGGGGTTGTGCTCACAGCCCAACACCGTGCAGGACGCTTGGCATTTGCCAGAGAACACCAGGATTGGCAAATTTGCCACTGGCGCCCTGTGCTCTTCACAGATGAAAGAAGGTTCACACTGAGCACATGTGACAGACGTGACAGAGTCTGGAGACGCTGTGGAGATTGATCTGCTGCCTGCAACATCCTTCACCATGACCGGTTTGGCAGTGGGTCAGTAATGGTGTGGGGTGGCATTTCTTTGGAGGGCCGCACAGCCCTCCATGTGCTCACCAGAGGTAGCCTGACTGCCATTAGGTACAAAGATGAGATCCTCAGACCCCTTGTGAGAACATATGCTGGTGCGGTTGGCCCTGGGTTCCTCCTAATGCAGGACAATGCTCGACCTCATGTGGCTGGAGTCTGTAAGCAGTTCCTGCAAGATGAAGGCATTGAAGCTATGAACTGGCCCGCCCGTTCCCCAGACCTGAATCCGATTGAGTACATCTGGGACATCATGTCTCGCTCCATCCACCAACGCCACATTGCACCAAAGACTGTCTAGGAGTTGGCAGATGCTTTAGTCCAGGTCTGGGAGGAGATCCCTCAGGAGACCATCTGCCACCTCATCAGGAGCATGCCCAGGCATTGTAGGGAGGTCATACAGGCACGTGGAGGCCACACACAATACTGAGCCTCATTTTGACTTGTTTTAAGGACATTACATCAAAGTTGGATCAGCCTGTAGTGTGTTTTTCCACTTTAATTTTGTGTGTGACTCATAGCATCCTATTCAGGGAAAAGAGAAGTGGGGGTTCTGGGGTGCTGCAGCAGTCACTAGTTTCAGGACTGTCATTGTTAAAAATAATAATAATAAAACTTCAAGAATAAATGTTCTTAACTTGAGCGTAGTAGAGTTCCCTGTGTGCCTGATTTAGAGTGGAGCTTGTTTTTTTCTTTTAAAAAAAAAAAAAAAAAACTGCAGTAGCCTGGCTTTGTTTACCATATGAGCTACGAGGGACATCCCCACCTGCAAAAGACCATCCGGCCAAGCTCCCTCCCAGACCCACACCCTGAACGATCAGCCTGAACGCTGCTCCCCCCCATGAGAAACTGCCGATCAAACACCACTGATCACCGAGCCGCGACCTCATCGTTTACCTCATCATTTACCCCCTCCACAGACCCGCAGGCCTCAACAAACCGCCCTCATAGTTGGCGACTCAATCGTCAGGAACATTCAGCATCGCTAAGCTGCTATCCACTCAGTCTCTGGTGCAAAGGTCTCTGACATTATGCTGCAGCTTCCCAGTCTTTTAAAGAAACACCATTCAGTGGAGAGGTTAATAATCCACATTGGATGTAATGACATCAGAAACCAGAGCACAGAACTGTTAAAAAAGGACTTCACATGCCTGCTGTCCTCCATACAAGACTGTGGTAAATCTGTTTATATTTCTGTAATATGTAATGTATATAATATAATATGTTTTACTCTGTTTTTAATTTGAAATGACAACTCAAGACCTACAATGCAAGTTCAATTATACCAGTAGTCATTAATAGTAGGAGACCTAGGACCAGCATTTTTACAAGAAATGCCAAGAATCCTCATAATTTTAATGTTTTTATTAATCGTGATAATCTTATCAGCATTAAGCCATCTCTAATTTCCATAAACCCCCAAGAAAACTGTACTGATAACCCAATGAGTAATCTTGAGAGTTTTAAGAAAAGAAAAGGTTTAGGTATAATCAATCTGAATATTAGAAGCCTACTACAAAAAGATAGAATGGATCATCTTAAAATTCCGGCTGCACAGTCTGATCCTGATATAATTGTTTTAACAGAGACCTGGTTTAGACATTGTACCAATGATGAAGTTGTAGCTTTAAATAATTTTATCCTCCATAGAAAAGACAGAGTATCAAGGGGAGGGGGAGTTGCTATTTATACCAGTGTAAATTTACAAGCTAATGTTTTATGTGCAGTATCCAAAGAAAAATGTTATGAGTTCTTAGCCCTCCAGGTTTCACTCAGAAAAAAATAACTTTTGTTTTAATTGGGATATACAGGCCTCCCTCTGTCCCACACTCTGCAGTCGAGGAATTTGCGGATCTTTTATCCAAATTTAGTGCTTCTGAATTGAATCCTTGGTGATTTTAACCTCAACTGGCTTTCTAATGCATCCGATCACTTAAAGGAAATATGTGGTAATCTTAACCTAACACAGTTAATCAATGAACCAACTCGCCCAAATCTGAAAGAACCCACTAAGTCAACCCTGATAGATCGAATACTCTCCAATAAAGCTGACAAAATTACTGCCTCAGGAGTTTTTGAACTTGGCATAAGTGATCATTGTCCCATCGGATGTATTAGAAACAGTTGCACAAACAAAACAGGCTCTCGGTTGGTGGTTAGAAGAAATTTTAATAAATTTAATGAGCAAGCTTTCCTTTCTGACTTAGCAATGAGTGAAATCCACCTTACACTAGAAATCTCCGATGTTGATGGGGCACTAAACCACTTCAGTAAAACTTTCCTAACAGTGGTAAACAAACATGCCCCATTCAAAAAGTCAAGAATAAGAAACAGATCAAGTCCCTGGTTTATGGGTGAAGTTTCCTCATTGTTTAAGGCCAGAAATAAAGCTTTTTCAACTGCTAGACACTCAGGGGAGAGAGACCATTGGCTTACCTTTAGACAGCTGAGAAATAAATGTACTTCTGCTGTTAGAAAAGCTAAATCAGAATATTACTTTAGCTTAATCACCAGCACTAGAAACCCTCAAAACCTCTGGAAAATAGTAAATTCTCTAAAAAATAATTCCCCCCTTTTTCCAACAAGCGTTTTTTTGACGATCAGCTGATTTCTGCCCAGAAGGAAATATGTCAAGCCTTTAACTCACATTTTGCTGCAGCTGGCCACATCTTTGATAAGAATAGCACAAACCTATTGAATAAAACTGATCTCAGCTCTACTGTTTCTAAAACGCATGGTCTCTTCTCACTCCAGCCATTTTTCCATACTTAGATGCTAAAGCCCTGGCTAAAATTAATCCATGAAAAGCCACTGGAGAAGATGGGCTGGACCCCTTTTTATTGCGTCTCGCAGCCCCGATTATTTTAGAATACATTTTTATACATTTTTAATCTTTCAGTTTTATCTTGCAGAATTCCCAGGGTCTGGAAAACAGCTCATGTAATTCCTCTGCATAAAGGTGGTGAGACAACAGATCTGAATAATTATAGGCCAATCTCAAAACTGTCGTATTTAGCAAAAATGTTAGAATCTCTAGTGAACCAGCAATTGAAATAATTTCTTCATGAAAATTCTGTTTTATCTAAATATCAGTCTGGTTTCAGAGAAGGTCACAGCACTATCTCTGCTACGACACTGTTTTTAAACAATCTTTATTCAGACATAGACAAGAAGAAACATTGTGCAGCTGTTTTTATTGACTTAACAAAAGCATTCGACACAGTTAATCACACTCTTCTTTTAAGGAACTTAGACAAGATTGGCTTTGATGCAACTGCTCTGGACTGGACCCAAAACTACCTCACTGACAGAAATCAATGCATGGCATTGAATCATTATAAATCAGAGAATCCCATGCACACCAGAAAAAGACTAGTTGAAGCAACTTTACTATCAGTGCTGGACTATGGCGACGTTATCTATAAATATGCTCCCTCCAGCTCTCTCAAATTACTGGACCCAGTGTATCACTCTGCCCTGAGGTTCATTACTGGAGAGCCGTACAGAACTCACCACTGTGAACTGTATGCAAAAGTTGGGTGGCCCTCCTTAACGATACGAAGGGAAACACATTGGTTGATTTTTATTTATAAGACACTCTCTGGTCATTTGCCAGAATACATCACTTCATTGATGAATACAAATAACAGTAATTATCAGACTCGGTCTAGTAATTGGATCAGCTGCCAGGTAATGAGTTTTTACTGAACTGGGAAAATCTGCTTTTAGTCACAGTGCACCAGTGAGCTGGAATTCACTACAGGACACACTAAAACTCAGCTCACTGGTGTCACTCAGTCATTTTAAACTTTTAATATCAAACCACCTACAGACAGCCTGGACCTGTTTTACTTAATCATATTTATTCGTAACTTTTATTTTTGTGTTAGTTCTCCTTAGTTCTTTATCTCTTTTTACTTATTTATTTATTTCCTCTCATTTTATTTTTAATAGTTTTTTATCATTACTTTTTTAATTTGTGATATTGTATTATTACCTTACTAATTTCTTATCTACTTTTGATCTTAATTTCTTATCATTTAAATTTCAAGCTCTATTTTGATCTACTTTTATCTTTTATTCACTGTTATTTTAAATTTTCTTTTAATTTAAAATGATTAAATGTAGTTATTATTTTCTTTGTCATGTCAATCCCTGTATTTGTAAATGCTCGGCTACATTGAAAATGAGGGTTGCCCTCAATGTACTTCCGAGTCAAAATAAAGGTTGATTGATTGATTGATTGATTGGTCAGTGCTCAGCTCATTTGCACAAAGTTCATCCAGAAACAGAGAGTAGAGAGAGAATGTGTCTGCCAGGCTTTATTTATATATTGTTATCTCTGGCCTCATTGTAGCATTAACTAACTAACTAACTGAAATAAATAAGGCAAATCATTTTGCGTGACATCATCGGTCACATTCCATATACTCAGCTTAAAATTTCAGCACCCCCAACTTAAAACACCTTCTTGCATCCCTGATCCTCTTTATTATCGGTGGAGGACAGCTGTGTGAGCCTCATAGCAGTGAGCAGCCTCATCTGTATTAATGCTGCTTCCTATGCATTGTGCTTGAAATTGAATTTACCCTAATATAAAGTGGGAGATTACTGAGGTACAAAAACTAATTTAAGTAGTAAACTAAAGAAAATTGCATCATTATTTTCTCTTTTTTTTCTAGGGAAGGACCCCCATACCCCCTGCTATAATTGTGCCCCCCAACCAACACCCCCCAGTCTTTTGGTTTGTATGACATCTCTGCATAACAGAAACATCTTACATGTTTATTTATGACCAAATTAATTTTATGGTATCAAAATTGATTCCAAACTTTTGATCAGTGACCCCAAACTTTTGATCAGTATGTAAACGTGCTGTGCAGCTCACTCTTCTCTGGTCTCTGCTGCTCTTTTTACTGCATGACTGTTAACTATTCATTTGCATCGTTGAGTTTTCTTTTACTCTCCGATGGCTACTGTTATGACAGCTCTCAGCTGGACAGGTACAAGACCTGCTGCTTGCTCATTTGCTGTTTTAACAGTCACACATGCACACACACACACACACACACACACACACACACACACACACACACACACACACACACCTTGATTGCAGCCACTATTTGTTCACATAAAATATGCTGCACTCACATACGGAGAGGCAGTGGCACACTGTAACAAATGAATGTGTCATGCTGAAATTGATAACATGCTCACTCTTAATATTGACTGAGCATGACCAATTGTTTCAAACGCATTACCTTGCAGAGTGATGCAGTGCATTGTATTAACACCACATTAGTTTGCAAATGATTCAGTACTGTGGTCTATTTACAGGAAAACTCCATATAGAATTAATAAACTCAGCCCTTTAACCACACAAGTCTAAATTTGCCATTTTTGTGCATGCACTTAATATTACATAATTATTTATATGACACAAATAATTGCACATTTAGCTATATAATGAAACATGTTTACTTTCTCTCTTAAGAGGTTTGAGTATGCACTTCCAAATTTGTTTGTTTGGATGTCAGAAAAAATAATTTCCTTTCCACAAAACAAAGCTGTATGTAAACGGTGATCATCAAACTGAAATCATAATCAAATATTGCTTCAGTATGCAAATTAAATACATTTTAAATTGTTAAAGTTTAAAATTCTGCACTTTGAACAGAATTTCTCTACTTGTTTCAGTGAGCTAAGAGTGAGAAATAATTCATACTGAGTTACATCATGCCTTTATTACCACAGGCGATAACTGCAATTTCTAAGGGTCATTAAATAATTTAGTGCATGTTCATGTATGATTCTGGCTGTTTTAGTCCTGTATATGAATTTCGGGTTTCATAATCACAATCTTGCCATATTCAATCAATAACTCAGTAACTTCCATAACCCTTGCATAACCATCTATCCATCCATCCATCCATCCATCCATTTTCCAAGCCGCTTCTCCCTCAGGGTTGCGAGGGGGTGCTGGAGCCTATCATCGGTCATCGGGCGGAAGGCAGGATACATCCTGGACAGGTCGCCAGTCCATCACAGGGCAGACAGACAGTCACTCACACCCAGGGGCAATTTAGCATGTCCAATAGGCCTGACTGCATGTACACTGTGAGGCAACAGTGCTACCCATCGTGCCACCATGCCACCCGATCTAAGGTTAGTAATCTAAAGGTTCATTATTTAGTAAATACTGCATATTTTTCAGTAGTGTCAGAGTACAGTAGTGTATGTATTTGTAAGTAAGAAAAGGAAGTCTGAATGTTTTTTTTTCTTTTTCACTTCACCCAGACATTGGTCAGCCAAGACATTTGGTGTCCAAGTTTAGCTTCTTAAGTATTGGAGCTACAAGGCTAACAATGCAAACAACCACTAGAATTCAATAGTCACCCCAACTATTTTCTGAAAAAAACATCCCAAAAACTTCTCTCTATGAAATCAAACAGCATGCAGGTCTTCATCAAGGCAGTGCAGATTTGTCAGAGTACCAAATTCTGACACCCCTCCAGAATCTGACACCAGTTAGCATTCATGTGCGTATGGACTCTAGAATGCATTTGTGATTTCTGTTGTTTCTATTTATAAACACACATCTTCTATTTAAAAATTTAAGATGAACAGTTTAGAAATAGAGGCATCAGACACTGTGGGCATAATCTGTAGACATGCCTGCATCACATGAGTGCTCATCTATCTATCTATCTATCTATCTATCTATCTATCTATCTATCTATCTATCTATCTATCTATCTATCTATCTATCTATCTATCTATCAGGATTCCACCAGTTGTCTAAAATGTTTGCCCTCCGTGTTTAGCTACACAGTGAAATTCTGTTTATTTTTGTGCACTAAACCACATCACCAAGTCGTTGTGACCTTAATGAGGATCTGGATGTGGAATAAGCAGTTGTGACTACTGACTTCTAGTGTCACGTATTCGGCCAGTCAGCCTAGGAACTACACTTCCCAGAGTCCTCCGCCTCATCACCTGACTCCAGGAAGATCATCAGCGGCCAATCATTGCTCAAGTTCACCTGAATACTGATGACGTTCACCTGTGTCATGTGACTAGTGTAGGTTAGTATTTAAGCCTGGGCTTTAGACAGGTTACTTTATGAGTTATTGCATTCCTAGTGAATCTACTGAGTGTTTCTTCAGGTTTGGTCTCCTATGTTTCTGATCTTGTGATTTTTCTCCTGTTTCTCGTTTATGCTGATTTTTGGATTTGCCCTTATGTACTGTTGCCTGGTTTTTTGGATGTTTTGGTTTTTGACTTTTGCCTGTGTTTTGTACTCTGCTCTGCTTCTCCCTACGTGGTATGCCCTCCTCCCATGTTTTGTGGTTTACTTTGGAACTGACCTATGCCTGTGTATTAACAAAGATATATCTGCCTGAATCCATAAGTAAAGCTTCTTCTCTGTTTTATAACTGCGAGCGTCTGCTTACTGGTTAAATATTACATCTAGGCTCAATCCCATTTATTTTTACCCCTTCGCACTGAGATACGAGGGTTAGTGGTTGAAATTCTTCCTCTACGAAATAGGACCCTCAAATAGGCTACTAGCACTGCTCTGTAGGTGACCCTGCCAGTCTGCAATGAGTCCGCAGAGGAGAGCGTTCAGCAATCTAACTGATCTAACTGCTGGTCTTCAGTTAAGTTTAGGGAATCATATGCCTTCAAAGAGGGGTATGCAGCAATTATTTGTTATCGCCCACTCCTAATTCTTTGGTGATATGAAGCTGAAGCTATTCGCCAGCTTCTCATTCGAATTTTCCCATTTCAGGTTAAATGGTGCAGCAAGCAGTGAAATGGGATTGGGCCCTGTTCTGAACTCCAGTGCTAAACTAAAGAAGGAAAAACTGGATACCAAACATGTCTGGGCTAATTGACAACATCTGTGGTAAGTGGAAAATTGTGTGCATTAGATTTTTTTTTTTTTTTTTTTTTGTCAAACTATTCTTATGACATAAATTTTAGACTCAAAGCAAAATTGAATACTAAGTGCATAAAGACACTCTTATTGCAGATGTACAAATTATTTTTTTATTTTATCATAGAACATAGTAAGAGCTCAGCTCCATAGCTCCACCCACCCCACACACCCAAACACACAGAGGGGTGGGGGCAGACAGGAAAACATATATCAACCAATTAAATCACAGTCCGCTCGGCCAAAAAAACAGGAGAGGCAGAAAAAAACAGGAACGCTTACCCTTAGTTCTGCTGGGTGAGCCTACATACACCTCAAACTCTAACCACACACCTGACCAACCCGAAAAAAGCTAACTTAGCAGTCAATATAACAGTTACAAGGCGTGTGTGGAGTTCATGGTATAGTGTTACCAAGATGATAAGCTCTTAATTGGGATCTCTCCGCCCTGTAAAGTTCCTTCAATAACTTTCATGGAATGTTTTGAAGATTTTGGGATGTGTGGATGGGTATGGAGTGGTGTTAAAGTACTGAAGTGTACATAATGCATCAACCCAGGACAACACTCACAGTCCTGTGAACACAACACACACACACACACACACAGCTACACACAGATCTATACATAGCCAGATGCTAGCATGGACTTTTTTGGATCAGCAAGAGAAAGAACCTATAGGTATGACCACATTGTTGCTGTTATATCAAAAACTCCTAGCTCACTTTATTTTTCTTGTTTTATTTTTTTGTTTTGAGTCCAAAATTGCAATATCTTGCATTATAATCACCAGCTGTGATGCGGTATATTTTGGAATTTCACACTGTTGTTTTTCATGCCTCAAAAGATGCACTAAATCCAAAATGTTATATTGGGCAGACTAATTTTCATTTTGGAAAAGGGAAGGTAGTGTGGGAAGCTTCATTGCTTCTTTCAGGAGCGTAAAAATTGAGTGCTCCCACATGTAACTCAGTTGTTTGTAGCCTAGTCTCGCAGGGCTAGATGTGATCTTCTAACAAGAACACACCACAACCTGATAAACCTTTGGTGCTGGATTGTTGCAAAACATGTCACTAACAAGAGTGTGCCCCCTGTACAACCCACCCACAAATTCCACCTCCATGCTTTTTTTTTAACATCCAGAATGCAATGATAATGCAAGCCAAACAAGCAAACCGTTATCCTTAGCTAACGGAGTTGTTTTTTCCAACATAGCCCAATTGTGAATTCAATGATGATGTACATAACTTCCACTGGCTAACAGCCTTGTTGTTCATCAGACAGCCCCGCTTAGAGATGCTAACACCATCTGTGACAAAGTTGAGGGCAACCTAATTATTTCTTGTTGTGAAGATGTTGTACTTGCTGGGACACGGCCGATCCATCATTTGTCGGCATGCGGATGCCAGGGACAGCAGTGATTGATCAATGATGCCATGTTGTTGCCGAAAGTTTGCAAAAATCGAAATAATGTGGCCATTTTGCAGTCACAAAAATTGCATTTGGTGTGCAAGACATCAGTTATACACAAACTTGAACTAATTTATTGGCTACCAAATAAACTATTCTTGATGTGAAATGGCCTTAAAGCAGACACGTCTTGTAATAACACAATCCTGCCATTAGGCCTTTCTTCGTGCTCTTCTCACTGCTGTTTGGTGGATGTTTCTTCTTTTACACAGTGTGACGGCAGGTGACACGTGTCTTCCAACACATTTGGTACATCAAATGTGATTCGTCACTTTGCTTTCATATAAACTGGTATTCACACAGAGGTCATTTGGATGAAATGTGAGATGTGAAGGGCTTCATCCATTTCCAACATGACGTTTACCACATGACAGACGTACAGCACATCAGGAGAAGCCAGCTAGAGGACTCTACATGAGCTTCTACCGCTCTACTAAAGAGTACTAGACATTAAAGCATGGACATGCATGCTAACCGACATTCATGCGCACACAAACTCCCCCATTTCCACTTTGCGTTCCCATGCACTCTCCTGGGCGCCTGAACCTCGCTGTGTTAATCAACAAACAAATAGCAAACAAACAAACAAACAACTCATACAAAGTAATAAACAGTAAACAATAAACAACACAGACCTTTCGATGCCACCCAATCATAAAACCAAAAAGATAACCATCAAAGGAAAGGCAGAATATAAAAAAGGAACTGTGGCACCGTAAGGTTCTACAGAAAGCATGATCTCAATAACTGGCTTTAGAATGCTTCTACACAGCTGACTTGTTTTACTCTACCAATTATATATACTGTGTGCCGTCGACAGGCAGCTAAAATCTATACAGTACTCTCATTTTTCATATATTTATATATTTTTTTACACTATACAAAATTGGCAAAAAATACAGAAATAAATACATGAAATCAGATTGTACACATCACATACGAGTGCTGAAAAGTAAGAGCACTCTTCACTGGGAGGCAGAGACACTGAGAGAGGACACCAGAGAAGAAGAAGGTTCGTTTGTTAATCATTTGCTTCCCAAACAACCAAATAATAATAATGACAATCTTATTATTAATATTGTTGAATTGCTCAGGACAAAAGCTTCTTCAACCTGCACTTTCTCTGCCATTACGCATTCTGTATTTCCCTATTATTGTCTTCTTTTTTGATCAATGCTGTTTTCTCACACAATCATCTATTCATATGATAAAACTAGGCATGTAAATGAATATCAAAAACAGCTCAGCTTGGTTAAATCCAAGTGAACATTAAGAACACTTTTTATATCTGCCATAAAAGAGTTTTGAAACAGCAGTTGCAGAGTATTAACCAGCAGGTCTGTGCTTTACAACACATTTGTGGAAGAATTTGGGGTTGTAATGATGGTTTCGGACTGGGGGGATTTGGAGAGAGAATTCTCTGAGGGTTTGGCAGAGCATAATGTAGTCCATAAATTTTATTACTTGGACCACATAAGCTGTGCTGCAGGCTACAGCTTTTTTATGTGCCAAAGCACCTGAGAACAATGGCAGAAAGAGACAGAGAGGGAAAGAGTATGAGGGAAGAGAGTAAAAAGTTGTATGTAGAGATGTACAGAGGGGTGGATGGTGGGGGGTTGGAAGGCTGACATTAATAGGCCTGGCAAATCACACTGCGAAGCAGCATATGGAAACAGAGAGGGGCATGTCCTACACATGCTGAACAAAACAGCTCTGTTTGTGTGTTTGAGATGGTGGATGATATAATAACACAATACAGTTCACACATTAAATTACATCAGATGATTTTGCCCTGTTGTCATCAGGTTTGAACACTCCTGTTAAACTGTAGTGCAGCACAGTATGTGAAACACTGAATTAAAAATCATTGTATTGGCAACTTCTAATGGCATTTTAAACGTAGCACTACAGTGCTTTGCAACCTCTCAAAGCTCTAAAAAATATTGTGATATCTACTGTGTATTGAGCAAGTCTTCAAGTGTCACAGAATATTTGTTAGGGATGCACCGAATTCTAGGTTGATGTCAAAACCCAATATATATGTAGAAATTAGGACTTTAAAAATATCAGAACTCCATGTAGCCAATAGCAGAAGATCTCTCATGTGGTAACCATGGTGATTAAAAGATTAAGACAATTTGCACTTGTCCAGCATAGATTATGCTACTGTACTAAAAATAAAAAATGGGAATCATAAAAAACTTCAAAATAGATTGATTTACGGCAGTGTAATCTATGTGTCACAAACACAAAACTGAAAACTTTTGAACTCTGATGTGTGCGAGTGGGCAGAGAAGAGTGCTTGACTTGCCCTTAGTTAAAAGTTTACAAATACAGATGAAAAAATTGAGACATTTTATCATTGTAGCACAACATTCTGCTATTTCTATGAATACAATGAATGCATCATCAAATATTGGTTTATATTATTGGTAGATATCTGTCTGAGCCAATAAAGTTGCTTTTAACTTAATTTTAATAAACTGATGATACGGCTGTTCGATTCCAGAAATTTTGGAATCAACTCTGTTTTCAGTTCCAAGTGATGGGAATTGATGGAATTTGTTCCAAGAGTCTCGATTTCAAAAATCATGACACAAAGAACAACATCTAGCAAAAAAAAACAATCATTGTAATTGATCTCAGCTGGGAAATTTGGAGATTTACTTTAGCTAAATTAACAACTGATGGGGGCTGTTTAACTGAACCTGAATTCAGGTATTGGGTAGATGTTTTGGCACTGGTAATGTTCAATTGGAAGCAAATTTTTATTACAAATTTTATATGTTCCGTTAGTTTCTACTTTGTCTAAAGTAAAATACAATGGATGTGTGTGCTGTGGAAGGATGTATTTTTGAGATATCAGCTGAATATCTTATAACATTGTGTTTGCATGTAGTTGTGGGCAAATTTCAAATGTTATTGTGTTGAATCGGGTTCAAATATTCAGTCAATTCTCGATTCCCGAATTTCTGATTCTTTTTGGAATATCTTTCCAATATCAACATCCTTCCCTAATTTGTCTGCCATATTGCCCATCACTATTGTCTGTGTGAGTGGAGATGAAAGTAAAGACCTCTTCCAGCATTCTGGCCATTTAAGAGGGCTCTTGACATCTATCTTCATCATTGGTCTTCAGTATCATCTTCTGTGCCACTGTGACCCTATTTGTTTGTGTGTATCTGTCAGGGGGAGTCATTTACCTTTGTTAGCAGTTAAAGCACCATGCCAAAACCCCTTAAATACATCCTGCTCTCTCTGCCAGTGCAGTTTCAAAGCTGTGACTTTAATACTCATAATGAATGTTGTTAATGCTGCTCTGCTCATACAAAGGGATTATAGGTCATTCAAGGCTGTATATTATGTCATAGCATGTTTGAGATGGAGGAGTAATGCCTCCTTCTCTCTCTCTGTTTCCCTCCGTGTCCCTGCCCACCTGTTTCCCCAACTTCTCCTCTAGTGAAAATACAGTGGACATCAACGGCCCTTGTTCAAGAAGGGCGTATCGTCTTCATCATCATTGTCATCATCATGATTTTCATTTTCTATACCACCAGTTATCAGTATTTTCAGTAAAGTCTTTTCTTCAATGTTACAAGTGGCAAATGAAAACATCTTTTATACAACTATATTTGTTCGCAACAGTTATTTACAGGAGAAAAGATTTTCAAAACAATATTCAGGGGGTCTTATTGAGCCCCCCTTTTTCCAAATATTTCATAAGTAAACAAACTCAACATAAGAACACCTACTGTATCACACACGAACAGTTATACACAGACCAACAGTCAAATGTAAACAGAAATAAAAGAACAGGTATTATTACTGTTATTGTAGTTATTTATGTTCATTCAGAGTAATGTGCACAGGAACCCTGACTGGGAGTGGTCCCGCGGGCCCAGGGGGGCCAGCGCTTTAAACAATTAAAGAGGAGAGCAGACGGAGGCTGGGGCTGGAACAACGCACACAGAGTGAGAGAAAGACAGAAAGAGAGAGAGAGAGAGAGAGAGAGAGAGAGAGAGAGAGAGAGATCAAGACTGATAACTTCCTCCAAGAACTCTTCAGTGCTTTTGTCACATGATGGAAAACATTGGGTCCTGCAGACTGACCACACGGCACACACACTCCACTACCACCATGGGGTTAAACTGCACTCTATTAGCCTCTCTGTCCCTTTGGCAGTGGATTACAGAGCCGATCCCCCAAGAGACAGAGCAGAGAGACAAGCTCTGTCCGGTGGGAGTGAAGAAGTGATAAGCTCTATAAGCTGCAGATTGAGGAAAATCTAGAGCGAGGGTGGTATCTGATGTTGGTTGGAGCACGTGGGGCCTAAGGGGTAAGACCACTGCAAACAGGCCAAATTGAGCTTTGCACAATATTCAGCAAATCCCACCACTAACCGTGTTGACCTTTACTGCTAATAAAGCTTGAATTATTTGAATGGTAGACACAAGGTGGGAGAGAGAGAGAGAGAGAGAGAGAGAGAGAGAGAGAGAGAGAGAGCTATGAATAAATGTGGTCTCAGGGCAGTCTAAAGAGAACTGTCACATTCTCATGGCTCTGCTGCTCTGTGCTGTGCTCTCGTCATGCTGCTGTTTGATGGTAAATTTCAGCTGACGGCTGGTGAGATAAACTACCTACTTTTACTGCAACCGCTCCATCAACCTGCTGCATGATGCAACCACTGGAAACCACAGAAACACTGTCTTACAGAGTAAACCTCTCTCTCTCTCTCTCTCTCTCTCTCTCTCTCTCTCTCACTCTCTCACTCTCTCTCTCATACCTCTCTTCTCTCTGTTTTCCCTTCCCCCTCATGCTTTGTTTCTGTCTCATCTTTTCTCTCTATCTCTTTCTCTCATGCCTTCTTTCTCTTTCTTTATTTCTTTGTATCACTCTTTTCTCTCCTTTCTTCTCACTCATTTCTCTTTTATCTCTCATTGTCATGTCTTTTTCTTTTTCTCTCACACTTACTCCTACTTTCCATCGCACACTTCTTTCTTTCTCACTCTTTCTCACATTTTCTCTCTTACACACTTTTCTATCATTTATTCTTTTCTCTTTGACTCTCTCTCTCTCTCTCTCTTTCTTTACAGATCCAGATTTCCAACACTCATCCCAAATCTGGTCAGTGCTCTAGTAATAAGAATGCAAGTCATTAATATAATAATTGTGTGTGTGTGTGTGTTATTTTTAGCTCTGTATGTATCGCTCCACTGTTGACCCTGAGGACTCACATAGGGAGCGACAAGAGCATAATGCAGTGTGACACCTCCGGCACAACAGACTGTCATAAACACACATACACACACAGGAGTGCCATTCAGCATATTCAGGAAGTCAGCATCCATGCTGCAAATCTCACAAACGCATGCACACACACACTCCTGCACACCTACACAAGCACCATAGCCACACTGTCGGTCAGTCATGTTTCACATCAGCACTACTGGCATCTTTTTAGTGTAGATATCTGCACAGATCCTGGCAGTAATAATAAACAGTATAGATCTGCACAGTTCAGCACATTACAGGCAGTGTTTAACTAGCTTTCTCACTCACTCACTCACTCACTCACTCACTCACTCACTCACTCACTCACTCACTCACTCACGCAGAGGCAGTGTTTAACCAGCTAAAAACACACACTCAGACCTGGGCAATGTTTAATCATTTAAGCAGCTGTCTTATCTCTGTATAATGGAGAGAAAACAAGATGAGATAGGTAGTGTTCTACATACTCTCCACACAGCTCGTGCTCCATCAGTACCCTCTGTCCACAGACAAGACAGAAATGATCTTTCAAATCCGTTTAATAGCACTAATATGGAAAGAAGCTCAGTGCTTCCAAGAATTGAAGCATTTATTCATTCACTAATTATCCATGAACTGAAACAACGAGGGGAGGGAGGGGGGACATACTGAACAACAAAAGCAAGTACTTGAGGAGAAACGTTCCGTGGACATGGATTACCATTAAGAGTGAATGGGAGTAACGGAGGACTGATTGGAGCTTAGCTTTCTCACTGGAGAAAACTGAACAATAGGACATTGGCCTGAACTCACAAGAGCTGCACTAACTACCCACCTAACAGTCCCACAGGGACATAGATAAATACATACAACCCTCTCCTCCACACACATACAGCGATTTATCTGATTCATTTTATCTAATAAACACTATACATACAGTATGATTATAAATACAATACAAAGTCACATTAATCCATAGAAGTCTCAGTTATTGCCAGCAAAACAAAAGCATGTTTTAATCTTATATGAAATATTCCTCACAAGTGTGGAAGAGCAAATTTTAAACCTTCAATTTATATTTTATTGCGTTTGTAAATAGAAGAGGGTATCTTTTATTATGATTTGAGTCTGATGAAATATGATCTTGCATGCTGTTCTTTACATTTTTGTGATGTTTTCATCATTGCTTAAAGGAGCACAGACTTGAAATAGTCAATACAGAATGTAAATCAAATGTAAATGTAAATTCATTATGTAACTATGTAATTAAATATATTACAACATAATTACATTTGAATAGAATACCAAAACTAAAATAATAACTTTCGACTTCTAATGATTAACATATCTTGTTCCTTATCTATCTGGCAGATTTGTGCACTTGCTCGAGTGCTCTATGACTCAATTAAAAAATGCATTATCCATCACTACTATATATACAGCACAGAATTTCAACCCCAATCAAAAGAACCACTTCATTCGTATTGATTGTTTCTCAGTAGCCAGTTTTCAGCTGTCTTTTAAAGCTCCCTAGAGTAGGAACAGAGTTGATTTTATTTGGCAATCTGTTCCTGTCTCTTGACTCAGTTTAAGGACTCGCTTTGGTCTGCCATGCTTCTCAAAGGACTTCTAAAATGAACCAGCTTGGTTCTTTCTTTATGGCTAGGTGCTTCCTGAGAAGACTGAAGCAGTCAGGTAAATAATGTGGACAAACAGCTCTGAAGACCTGGAAGAAAGAGTTTTATAGATGCCTCAGTTATGTTTTTACTGAAAGACACTGCAGTTCCTGAGACAGAGTCAGTTCAGCGTTTTGTAGCCATGCTAGAAAACCGCAGTTCAGACCGTACGGGCAAAGGTCAGGAATTGAGTCAGAGATTTAGCCAGTGTCCTCAATGAGACGCATTGCCATCATTGCTATTGTGCCCTTGTGTGCACGTTTTCTATGGCTCTCAAAGCTAAACATATCTACAGTCAAACCCTGCTGCAGTTCAGAACACAGATAAGCAATCTTGTCCTCGTTCTTTTACTGATATCTGATAGCTTGTAATAGAAAAACCGTCTGACTCTCTGACTTTGTGTCTAGATCCATGTAAAGTGCATTCAGTCTTGTTTAGGTGTAATTATCATTTCGCTTTTGGCCCAGCACTTTCTCACCCTGGCATGTAGGTCACGCACAGCTCTTCTATCATTTCCTTCCTCTAGTCTGAAACCAATACAGCACAGCTGACGCAATATATCAGGGGACATGGCCAGACAGGCTCCATGCTGCAGACCAGGACAAGCATATTTAGTTTGGTATTCTAATTGCACACACACAGACAAAGCCTTGCAGACTGAATAGAACGCATGACTGAATAGTTTATCTAAAAGGCGTCCGCTGTGGACAAAGGGCTGGTAAGTCAAAGAGGGATTTCATTATTGCACTTGACCTGCAGCTTCAATTAAGCGTTGGTGGTTTCTAAGGGGGAAAAGGTATATACTCGAAGAGCCCTGCGGAAAACGGGTTTATCTTGAGGCCTGGGCCTGAAAAGGAGGAGAGAGACTTCTGTTTCCACTTCTC
The DNA here is from genome assembly GCF_015220715.1 of Pygocentrus nattereri. Classification (NCBI taxonomy): domain Eukaryota; kingdom Metazoa; phylum Chordata; class Actinopteri; order Characiformes; family Serrasalmidae; genus Pygocentrus; species Pygocentrus nattereri. Next base: position 33,201,888 of record NC_051221.1, on the reverse strand, counting down.
TCTTACCCCCACTGCGCCTCTGGTGACCCCACAGCAACAGTCCTCTTCACAACAACATCATTTTAGCACCAGCACAAACGCGCACACACACATACTCCTCAGCACCATTGTGGCCTGGGAGACTGGGAGCAGCCTGCATGCATAATTGAGATTCAGCCACCTCCTCTCTCACACAAAGTGGTATTAGTGTATATAGATTAATTATAAATGTTATTGTGTAAGTATGCCGATGTCTCGCTCTCTTTCTTCTTCTTCTGATGTTACTTTTCTTTTGTTGCCATCAAATGACTAGACTCGATGGACTCCTGGCCAGACCAGAAAAGACAGAGGGATCAAATCCACTTGCCAAAGTATCTTTTTGACCAAGGGTGCCCAAACCTTTGCACATTACTGTAGATAGAGAGACAGGGATAGAGAAGGAGAGAAGGAGAGAGTAATTTCTTATTTATCAGTGCTGTCCTGTCCAGCCCAGCCTCCGAGTATTGCTGCACCCTCCTTGAGTTACCCCTCCCTTAAAATACAAAACATTATTGTTATAACAATTATTATTATATTCATCATTATTACATTGTCAGAAAGTGCAGATCAACCACAATTCCCCACAGGTCCTAGAGAGAGAGAGAGAGAGATAGAGAGAGAGAGAGAGAGAGAGAGAGAGAGAGAGAGAAAGAAAGAGAAAAGGGTAATCGTGCACTTTGACTGCTTTTTCACATCAGTGATTACACACACGCACACAAACACACACACACACGCTCAGGTAAAGGCAGTTTTGTGGGGAACTGTATATCTCAAGGATTCCTGCAGAGATGTGTCCCCATCAGCAAGTGAAAGAAAGAGAAAGAAAACCACAAGCACAGAGCAGCGTACACTACAGAAGCCCTGATAGGGCACACAGCGCGGCTCAACAAACTCGCTTTTTGCTTCTATTTTCACGGCAAGTTTGGAAGAACATTTTGATTGGTTTCTTCGAATGTCTATTTTTATGAAAAAAAAAATGACATCAAGCTTTTTTGTGTGTGTGTTTTTTTTGTTTGTTTTTTTTTTTTTTTTACATCTCTTCCTTTGAATGTTGCAGAGGAACACAATGTCTCGGAATTGTGGTTTTTCCTTCATCCCGATTGGGTTCAGAGTTCAGTAAGATAAATAATATTTCTGTTGGAGCTACATCACGTCACCCACAGCACACAGACGACAAAGTGTCCCAGGAAAAAAGGGAAATTTACTACTGTTGTGCTAAAGATAGAGAGAGCACGGAGAAAAAAGATCAAGAGAGAGGGATAGAGAAAAGAGGGTCACACAGACGTCACACAGAAGGACAGGTTATCATTTGGACAAAGAGAAAGAAAGAGAAATAGAGAGGGGAGAGAGAGAGAGACAGAGAAGGAGAAGAAAGGACAGACCGGAGATGAGATAACGGAACAATTCAAAAAGATGGAAGAAGAACAAGAGGAACTGGGATGAATGAATTTAAGAATGGAGATGGTGATGAGAAGCAAAAAGGAAAGGCAACAAAGGACATATCTGAGGGCCCGCCATTCACACTTTATGCATTAAATGAATATGACCTATAGGCCTTAGATTCACAAGGGATGTCTGAGGTCTGGAGAAAATACACTTCCCAGAATTCCTCTTATGCGCAGTTTTGAAAAAGTCCATAAGATGGCTGATAAATGAGCTCCCTTGAGCGCCCGAAGGCTCTTGCCTGGAGTTAATGAGAGAGTGAAGACTGACCCACAAAAACAGGAGCGAGAAGGAGAGTGGAGGATAGAAAACACGAGAAAGGGAGATAAGAGGACAGAAAACAAGACAGATGCATGCGAACCAAGGAGGAGCAGACAGAGGAGCGACGTGTGACCTCTAGAGAATGAGTATATACACTCACACAGATAAACAGAGAGCTGGGCTCAGTGGAAAGTGAAAGAGGTATAAGAAGAAAATTAAACATTGGTAACACATTACATTAAAGTTTGCATACAGCTTTTTTAAATGGCTTCATTTAACTTTAGTCACTGTTCAAGTGTAACAGCAGGTACACTGACAAGTCAAGACTTATTATTTGCTTAGAGTTACAAAAGGTGAGCTACTTGGATAACGTAACTGAAGGCTTAAGATCACTTGATATGCAGACCTTAACAAAACATGTTACCAAAATTACAGCAGAGATTTAAAAAGGGTTAGATGAAAGAGGAAGAGCAGAAAAGAGAGACAGAGGGAGTGAGAGAAAGTAGAGAGAAAGAAAGAGAGAAAAAGAGAAGATAAGAGGTGAGAAAAAGAAAGAAGCTCAAGGTTGAAAGTTAAAGGTTACGAGAGTGGATGGCTAAAAGTACCCGTGTTTTGCAGTCTGGCAGCGAGTCAGTCTTGTGCATAAGGGTGGGGCTGGGGCTCGAGGGTCAAAGGTGTGTGGGGGGTGGGGGGGTGGGACAAAGTGAGGGCGATCAGGCTTTGAGGGCGTGCCACTGCGCCACGTTGGTGCGCGGCCTGCTCAACATGTCCTTCCAGTGCTTCACCTCTGCCGGGCCACTCTTCCATGACAGATAGATCTGATACAGGAAGCAACACATACACAGGTTCATGAACATTCTGCTTTGTAATGCATGCAGTATATGGCCAAAAGTATGTGGACACTCAACCACCACACTTCTATGAGCCTGCTGGACATTCCATTCCAAAACCATATTAATATATAGTTGGCTTATCCTTTGTGGCTTTAACTGCCTCCACTCTTCTGGGAAGGCTTCTGATTCAGCCAAAAGAGCATTTGTGAGGTGAGGCACTGATGTTGGACAAGAGGGTTTGGCTCTTTATCACATTGCAATCTACCTTAAAGGTGTTAACAAATAGGGTGGAGGTCTTTATGTACAGGAGCACAGTCATGTTGGAACAGGAAAGCGACTTCTCCAAAATTAATGACATATCATTTTGTAAAATATCTTTGTATACTGTAGCATTAAATTACCTTCACTGGAACTAAGGGCCCTAGCCTGAATAGTCCCAGGCCATTATTACTTTAAACTTTACTGTTAGCATTATGCATTCCAGTATTTAGCATTCACTTGGAATCTGCCAAATACAGATTTGTCCAGCAGACTGCCAGATAACAAAGTATAATTCACCACTCCAAAAAACAGTTTCCACTGCTCCAGAGTCCAGTGGCATGCTTTAAAGATTACACATAGTAATCTTGTTTACAGCTTTTTTGTCCTGCAAAACCAGTTATGACTGCACAGGCAGTTTGAAACTTGTAGTGAGTGATGCAACAGAGGATAGAAGATTTTTTATTCTAAATGCACAATTTGTGTGGTCTACTGCTTTGTGGCTGAGCAGTTGTTGTTCCTAGATGCTTCTATTTCACATCAATAGCATTTACAATTGACCTGAGCAGATCTAGGAGGCCAGAAATTTCATGAACTGACTTGTGGCAAAGTTGGCCTCACATGACAGTGCCATGTTTAAAATCACTGAGCTCATCAGTGCAACCTGTTCTATTGCCAGTGTTTGTCTATGGAAATCACATGGCTATGTTATACACCTCTTAACAGTGGGTGTGGCTGAAACACCTGAACTCAATAATTAGCAGGGTTGTCCACATACTTTTGTCCATGAAAGCACACATTAATATCAACTCCATCTTTCTAATAAGAGATCATGGTTGCTCTTGCGTTTTCAATACTTGGAGCTCCAGCTTTCACCACACACATATGGTAGTTGTTCATAAGGTTACATGACACCTACATAAGGTTGTCAATGCAACTGACATAACCCTACATAACTGTTTATAAATGTTTATTACAACAGGCGTCATCTGTCATAAAGGCTACTTTAGCTGATTTTGATCAAAATTGGCAAATGTAACATTTATAGCAAATGACACTTATTAGAAGAAGCATTTATAAACAGTTATGTAGGGTTATATCAGTTGTCATGACAAGCTTATGTAGGTGTCATGTTGCCTTATGAACAGCACCCTATAGTATAGGGTAACTATACACTATAGTAAGTGTAACCAAAAAAATTATAAATTCAACATTATTAATGATATTTATCAATAAATTAATTAGCCAGCCCTAATAATCTTAGCCATAATATTACATAAAAACACACTATACTATTCTATACTACTACAATATGCAAATATGTTATTATGACAACATTAAATTTGGAGATATTCTTTTGATGAGTGAACATATTTATTGTTTGTGTACTTTACCTTGCCAATGACATCGTTACGGCTCAGCCGGTCCTTGTCCATGACGGTGATGATGATGGTGGTCTCTCGGAGCACATGTGCGGGGATATCAAAGGGGAAGGACTCGTTAAAGACAGGGTTCAGGCAGCGCTTAATGGTCACTGTCTTTTTCTTCTCCACACGCTTGTCTTTGTGCATGAGCCACACCTTCACATAGGGATCTGCAGCCAGTCAAAGATACAGGTCATTATCTGTAAGTCAGTCAAACCAGCACATGTTTACATTGATCTTCTAGTCCAGGTAAAACTCGACTTTAACTCCACTTTACTCTAAATTTGTTTCCTTAAAAATTTACTGATGTTTCTCCATGAAACCACTGGCCACTTCTGTAATGCCCTCCTACTTTGAAATCACAGCTCAGTGAAAGTGTAAAGGTTATGAAAGCAGAGGTAATACAAAGGACAAAATAGCTGGGTAATAGTGGAAGATCAATCTGAGCTGGAGTCAGAGTGAAGAGATGAGAGCGTTTGCTACAATTGCTGTGAGATCAGTATATACGTGTGGTTGAGACTGCAGATCAGCTTTGAAATGTCTGAGGTCAGTGAAGTTAAAAATTGGAAAAATGGAGACAGAGCAATGTAGCATGAAAATAAGACAAAGCAAAACAGTAAGTGAAAAAGACAGACTGTTTAACCCTCAAATGCATGGCTGCTTCATCAGTTGTTTTCACATACTTCAAGTCTCAAAGCTGCACTGTGTAAGATTTCCTGTTAAAATTGAAAGAAGTAAGATAACTGAGTCAGAAGAAAAAACACGGTAAAATGTTCTAAATTCTAATAGTGCTGCGAGTCATCCTGTAATGCCGGAAATATCAATTTAAAGTCAGATGTGTCAGGTCGGATTTTGCATAGATCCTACAACTTTATGTGTACATGTCAAATGTGAAATCAGTATTACACTAATAAAGATATATGACATAGTACATAGTTCACTAACATCATCATGTTCTTCATCAAGTTTTGGCTGAATTCTCTCTCAATACAATTTCAACCTGCTCACAAATGTCAGATTCATCAGCTCAGGTAAAGGGTCTGAGTCACAATGAAAGGTACTAAATTCTTCTACATGTTGCATGCAATTACACATTTTCAACAGAGAGGTCCAAATCCCCAAATCTAACATAGTGCAGCTTTCCAAGAACTGATCTACAAACTGTCAGGACAAAATAATTTTGATATTGTTTTTTGTCACTTATCTGAAACTGGAGGAAGGATAAGTTAAAGTGTCACTAGCAACAGAAATATACATTTAATGGCTAAACAGAGAAAGAAATCAATACAGAAAGTATTCTGTATGTTCATATATGTAAGCTCATGTGTGTGTGTGTGTGTGTGTTGTTTATCTACATTTGCATGTGTACCTGAAGTGCCTCCGATATCCATGGCTTTTAGGTTGCGTGCTTTAATGATGTTAACTGTGATGGTGTTAGCAGTGGGATTGTAACAGAGAGAAACAAGCAGGTCTCCTCGACTCCCCTACAAACACAAACAAATATTCCTATCATTAATAATTAATCCCACACAAACACCAGGGATCTAAAGCTTCTGTTCATAAGAGCGGATAATATCTGATAGAGACTCTGAGCTATTTCATCTTTATTCTCTTTTTGATACTCATAATCCCTTTGAACCTTACCCAGTTCATGCCTACACCAGTTTGTCACTACCAAAGCTAAATGCAAAAACAAAATGTCTTAAATAACAATTCACAATAAAACACATGTATGATGCATGTCTAACAAGACTATGGCTGCTGACGTTTATGTAGTAATTCATCTATATCTATTCATCTATTTTTTTGTTACTTATATGACAAGAGCAATCTTCAATAACGATATTATTAAACAGACAAGGCTGTGCAGAAGCTTCACAGGGAACATCTTCCCACACAAATAAAGGCATTTAAAATATCCCAACTAAACAGCCAATTAACAATAACAGGCTAAAGCAACAGTACCTGGCTTTAGCAATTTTATGGATTTGACTAGAATTCAATGTATAGAATACTAAAGTATACGTTTATTTTCTTTGTTTAAAGAAAGTTGCTCTGTGGTGTTACCACTTTGATGGGCTGAAACCAGTTTTTGGAGAAAGGTGGCATGGATAAGAACTAGAGTCTCCTTAGCCTGTAAGTTAGGGTTAGTGTTTCTGTCAATATTTGTGTCACTTTTTTCTATGCCAAATGAACATGTGCTTAACATCAAGTATTGTATGAACCCCAATTCAGCGCAACCTCAGGTATCAGGAGATATGGAACTTAATACATTATAAGAGGGGATAACTGTCCTGTTAAAAAACAAACAAACAAAAAAAAAACCTAAAAGTTTACCTGAATTCAAAATGAACTTTTTTACTAGTTAGTAGTACTAGTTAGTATCCTGATCAAATCAGGCACAATCCATTATGTCATTTAAAAGACAAAATTCTTGTCTTTCCATAATCCTTCATTAATTGCAATGACTTTTGGCCACCTCAGAAACATCTTCTGATTTTTGATTACATCACAGTGCTCCAGTGAGTGGGGATAAATAATATTAAGTGGTAATACCTCTTTGTCCTTCTTCCACCCCAGTTATTATCAAGTGAAAATGTACAGGTATCACAGAAACCCTCAACAATACTGTGCTTCTCTTGGTAATATATTATGGTATGGAAGGAAAAATGTATTTTACTTTGACTATAAATATTCAAAAAGTATCTAAATCATCACTCTGTGTCACCAAAGACAGAATAAGCAATGCATCACACAGCAGCACAAATGATCAACTGTTTCTAAAAATGTACGCAGTAGTTTCATTTGAACTTGCTAGTTTACCCAATATCTCTACAACTGTACTTAAAGCACGGCCATTCCCACTGGTCTGATAGAGATAAGCCACTCACGCTCCCATCACTGCATGGTTTCAGCTCCTTCCAGAAGGTCTGGTTGTGGCCCAGCTCCACTTTGTTTAGTGGAATGGACACCTCACCTATAGGGTCATTCCTGCTGAAGCGGTCATAATCCAGCACCTGAAGGTACAATGTCCGCTCTCGCACCTTCTCGTATGGAAACCCTAGCCGAAAAGTGGGGCAGAAATGTTAATGGTATATCTACAGTCACCTAGTACTTTTAATGGTCTGCAATAAACTATTTTTGCCAACTAAAATAGTCAAGTATACAAGACAGTATATGTCTCTCAGAACTCAACAAGCCAAATTTAGGTAACTACAATATGCCTCATGAGTGGACAGATAGTGGTACACTATTAAAAGACAACTGCTATGTGGATGTGGATACAAATTATAGACTTTCCAAATCTATACTGTAACAAACAATGTCAAGTAATGCATTAATAAATCCAAGGTAGCTGCAATGCATAGTAAAGGTAAAATTGTGGATATTTGGGGGCGACCTATTATGATATTCCAGAACAAACTCATGCGACCGAATTCTGGCTTGTGAAACAGAGTAACAGTTCACAGTTAAGTTGTCATAGTTAAGTTTGTGCGATTCATAAACAAATATGAGGGAGTTTTGGACAACGTCCAAAACCAACCCAAAGTGTGTTTCTAAGAACAGTGCAATGCCTGAGTGTGACTGCAAAGCTAAAATTAGAAACAAACCTTCAAACAGGAATGTCTCATTCCAGTGAGGATTAAGGTTCTTTCTCTTCACTTTGGTCTCCAGTTTGTGCTTTTTGTCAGGCAGCAGGTATATTTTTACAAAGGGGTCAGAGGTTCCAGAGAAGTCTTTAGCAGGCAGGTCTTGACCTTTAATGATTTTGACAGTAAGAGTAGAATCCTGGAAACTGTAGCCCACACTGAACTGAATCCTGCCTAACTTCTCGCTGACTGGTCCTTCATGGTCTTCATCCGAGCCAGGAGACAACTAAACACGGAGGAAAAAAGAATCCAATGCACTCCATTATGTACCAACAGAAGTGTAAAAAAACAATTAATTTAATTACTTGAGCACTGTGCAGTGTATTGCAAACTGAAGTAGGTTAACCCGAAACTTGTTCTGAACTGAGGAGTTGGTGATAATGTCGGGTACTGATAGAGTGATTCTAGCAGACAAACAAAACCTCGCAGACAGACGCATACTCATCTCCCCTGAGTCTCCTTGGAAGTGCAGTGCTAGATAAGAAACTCTGGCTTGGAGTGGGCAAACTTCAGTCCTCACAGATATGACTCAGCATGAGGAACACAAAGCGAGGTCATGAAACACACATGCACTCTTACCATCACCATGTCTCCGGTGAGCGAGTTAGCTAGGTCAGAGACAGAGGAATGTCCATCAGCATCTGGAGGCTGACCCTTAGGGCTGTTGGCTGGCTTATTTCCCATATTCCTACTGCAGACAGAGAGACAGACGTACAGACAGGCAGAGAGACAGAGACAGACAGAATGATTATCCAGACGAGGAAGATTATCTTTCAGTGCGCGTAGTTCAGTTTACCCTTCATCGGCCCAAGGCGCTCTGTCTCATCAAACAAACCCAATATGGAAAATCCAGATCTAAGATTCTGACTGGAGCACATAAACTTCAGAAAATGATATTTAGTTTTTCTCTGAGTTGCACACACAGTTCAGACAGTAAGCATGTGATGAAAACCTGAGCTCTCAACAAGATTAAGTTCTGCAAAAAATAAATAAATCAATCATAGAAATAATTATAAACCAGCAGATGAGTGAGAAGCTAATGCCTAATCCAGAATTTGGAAAGAGAGAAAAACAACACCAAAAATGCAACTAAAAATATTTCAAATCACATCCTTTTACTGGGTTACACTCACAGACAAAACAATTTAAGGACAAAGCATGATCAAATTCAAAAACCAATGCAATAAGCCAAAACATTTTAGCACAAACAGATATTTCAGAAACCAACCAGACACACAATCAAATATACACACAGATTATAGAACATATGATTTGTTTTTTTGAGCATGGGTGATACAAGAACGCTGACGAACATCACAAATACATGAGCAGAGAGCAAACTACAAAGGAATGAAAGCTGTGAAACAGTAACATCTCTTACAGTTTAGCAGGTATGAATCTGCAAGCTGTGTTTGAATGTGGAGTGGTCTGTTTCTTACAGGTCAGCGGGACTTACAGAACTAGTGAACAGAGCCAAACCCTGCAAAGAACTAACCAACGTAAGAGTGAAAACAGAGCCAACGCAAGGGTCAAAGAGAGAGAGAGAGAGAGAGAGAGAGAGAGAGAGAGAGAGTTTACGTCATACATAATGAATGTGATGCAGGGAATGGACTGAGTGGTAAAGACACAGTAAGAGACAACAGCAATGAACTGTTAAACACTGATAAAGTGACAGAGAGAGAAAAGGCGAGAGAGAAAGAGAGATGGATTGGTCACAGGAAAAAGACAAGTAATGGAGGTACTGAGAAAAAAGAAAGACAACGGGTGGACAGCTCAGACAGCAACCGCAGGAGAAAGAGAGAGGAAAAAGGAGGAGAGAGAGAAAGAAAAACAGAGAGAATTCTCTGTGTCAGAGAAGATAGGCTGCATATTATTAGCATGACTACAAACTGAGGCTACAGAGTCAAACAAAATCATGAGAGAGAGAGACATCGACTACACCAGCGCTGAATTATCAGAGGAGCAGAGCTGCAAGAGAGATGAGAGAGAGAGGAAGAGGGAGAAAGGAAGAAAGAAAGAGAGCAAGAGAAGCCTGGAAACACAAGAAATGCTTAATCTGGTCAGTCAGATAAAAAATAAAGAAAGGAAGAGAAAAGAACTGAAAACAGTAAACAAAACCAGAGCATACAGAGAGCTTAGCAAAAGAGAGCGCATATGCTGGAAAAAAGGAGAAGGAGAGAGAAACAGAATACATTCTAGATTAGTTCGACAAAGAAAAGAAAGACCAGGATGAAGCAATTGTTTTACAATAGAGAGAGCTGGAGAGAGAGAGAGAGAGAGAGAGAGAGGTGAATCTAGAAGACAAAAGAGAAGGATAGAATAGAAACGCAGAGAACAAACCGAACATGGCAAACCCAAAGGACGGACATAGAGACCGACGGATAAACGGACAGACAAGGGTGGGGCAGTTTGGTCAGGGTGCGACATGCATCTTTAGAATGGTGGGGAGAGGAAGAAAGAAGAGAGAAATAAGAAATCTAGAGCTTGAAATTCATTATTCACAACTGAATTTGTGGCTATTTATTTATCTAGAATTCATTCAGTTGAAAGTTGAACCACACAAGGTTGACCCCAACAGTCTAAAGAGCGGGAAAGGGCCCAAGTCCAGATTCAGGCCAGCTCTGATCCTCAGGGGTGCTGGGTACACAAGTCCAGTAGTGATGGGTTTCATAGCAAAAACCCATATACTGTCTGTCTGTCAACACATTTTAGACACAAACGTGGATGCTCACGATTATTTTTTGTTTTTATTGTCATTTATAGAGCTAAATTCACTCATTAAACCAATGATATAAGCACAGCAGTAGTGTCGAAGACACACAGACAGACCCAGAAAGTCACAAATAAAGCAAGCGAAGCCAGACAAGCAGACGCAGACACAAAGACAGACATTCAAACTGAAGAACAGAACTCCATATAGACAGACAGACAGATAGACAGACAGGGAGACAAAAGACAGGCAGACAGAGTTGGGGAAGGGGTTAGGAGGGGGTTAAATTGGTTAATATTCATCATTTGTGTGAAGTCATTGGTTAATTAGCATAATTGAGTGCTTCTCAAATTAGTAGATTGGTTCATTAGTTGCTAACTGGTTAGTTGATTTGTTAATTGGTTCATGTAATAGATTTCTGTAGCGGAGCCCACACACACACACGGAGCTGTGAGAAATCTGATGAGAGTAAGACAGACTGCAGTGGAAGATGTATGAGGGGAGAGAGCAATGGGAAGTAGGGGGTGTGGTCTTTCTGAATGCTGACCTTAACAGTGAGGCAGTGAAATATGAAGAAAGAGAGAAAGAAAGTAAGAAAACAAGGCCTTTCTTTTTTTTACACTCCCTCACACTTACTGTTTTCCCCTCCCTCCTTATTTATTAGGAAGCGACAGAGCAAATCCTTGAAATTCACTAAGGGATATTTAACTCATCGTGACTGAAGCCTTGCTCCCTGTGAAGGCTGCTATTGTCTATGAAAGGAAAAGGGCACATAAGGGAAGAAGTTTAAAGAGAGTAGTGACTTTAAATACTCAACAGTTCTGGTTCATATTTGCTGGAGAGGGTGTGATAATGTAATGTACTGTCAATAAGCAATAGTGGGGATAGTGATGAAAGAGACAAAGAGAGCGAAAGAGAGAGAAAGAAATATGAGCTGTGAGCAGTGACATGGGGCGTTCAAAACCATAAACAAATCAGTCCCACCCGGATTGCCTTGTGTTCTGACTGTTGCGGTCTAAACTGCTTGATTTTGCTGAGGCTTTTCTCATTATTTGCAGCAGTATTTGCACAGTGGGGAATTTGCTCTACCATAGCCTTATTAATATGATGTAACAATCCATTGCTTTAACAGAAAAGGAAACAAAGCATTAAACATGTATATAATTTAAAATTATTTGCTAATCTTTTAACAATGAATTGAATCCTCTCTAGTTACATTTTCTTTCCTAACAAGGAAGTAATTATCTTTGAAGTATCATTTATAATGTTACTTGTAAATCATCAACAGTATCCTCTAGCACCAGCCTACTCTGAACTCAGCACCTGATTCAACAATGAATACAATGCAGAATTGTGCATAAAAATGTATGAAACAGTTTGTATACAAAACAGTTTCCATGCTGTTTTTATATAAAGTATCTGGGAAATTGGTTCCATTGTCTTTAAAAGGCCCACATCCTACATTTTCCTTGCATTTTATTTCATTCTGCTTTTGTGTGGTTTTATGTAGCAAAACCAGTCAGTTCATTTTGTATGCCCATGTTGTAACGACTCATTATCCCATAGAATTAAACAGGCTGTTTTTCTTACTGTGCTTTTAAGACTGATACATATACGTTAACTCTGTTCTGACATATTGTGCCTCATTCAGAAAGCAGTCCAGACTGAAACACTTCAGCATGAATGGGAGTTTGGCTTTGCATATAAGGACTATTTAATGTGAACATAATGCGGCGAATACAAATTCCTGTAGGCTGACCCATTGAACTATTTACTTCTAAAAACTAGATGACATGTAATATTGGCTCCTTTTAATTCTCACAAGCTGGATATAGTTACTGGCCGTATGATCCATCTTTACTAAAAATACTCACCTATTTCAACTGCTTAGTTTCTATTTGCTCAGGAAATGAGCTTCAATTCTCCAACCAGCTTGAGCACTGAGCAGCAAAAGGAGCGACTTTACACCAGTAGGGGGCAGAATGAACCCAAATTCTCCAGAACACTTCTGCTCATCCCACTCCCACCTGGAAAGTGGGCTGTTGGCATAGCAACCAGCGGGTGTGTGAGAGTGTGCGTAAGAGAGAGTGTGTGAGAGGGGGTTTTAGGAGGACATTGGGGGGGCAACAAACAGACAGTTACAGTGCAAACACGGCAGACGGGGAAAGGATATATGACAGGTACAGGTGAGAGCCTCCATAACACACACGCACACGCACACAGACAAGGGAACACACACATTCTGAGGCAGGCGGGTGGGCCGTTTGTCGTTCACCGTGACCTGTTATACTATCCTGCTGTTACCTGCCTGGGGGGCTGCGTGTGGCGCCCCTCACCCATGTGGCAGAAAAGTGGGGAGAACAGCCTCGGCTGCAGGGCTGGAGAGAAACGCGAGAGACACACCATCCCTCCATCCCTCTATCCCTCCTCCTATCCCTCGATCCCTCCCTCAGTCCCTTCATCTGCTCTCTGGAGATCCCCACAGCAAAGCAAAGGCAGTAATACAATACAAACACTCACACAAGCACTCACATGTTTATTCCATGCACACGTATCTATAGCTACAGCTGGACTGCCTCGCAATAAACAGCACTCACATACTCGCACCACCACTCATATGCTTGTTACATACATACATCTATTCCAGTACCCAAACTGCCTTCAGGCTGCATGCATGCACATACCAAACAAAAACACTCCAACATGTTCACACAAAACCCAAGGACACATTTCTAATCACACACAGCGTCTCTGCGCTGGGTGTGTCTGGTTAGCAGAGCTCGGCCAAGAACCATCAGAGTGGAGAGAACATACGAGAGGCTATTACATAACCAACCCACTCCACTAAACACTGTGTGAGTGTGGACTCTGTATGTGTGAATATGAGTGAGAGATTTACACACAGCTCTTCAAAGCAGAACACACCACAAGCTACACTCTGCGCCATGGATCAATTCCGATTTCTTTATAACCAAATAGGCTGATTTTGTTACAATGTTTTAGGGCTGCGCCAATATGGATAGTGAGCCAAGATCAATATACTATATGGACAAAAGTATTGGACAACACTTTATGATTGAATGCTGGTGATCCATCCAGTCCCTTTGCCACAGGTGTACATATCAACTCTGAGTGGTATTATTAAAAACTGGAAGTGTTTTTGTTTAAGAACCAAAGCAATTTGACCATGTAAAACGACATAAAGTTACAAAACACTACTGGGTGCTGGGATGCAAAACGCATAAAAGTCACCAATGCTTTGCTGGCTCAATAACTGCAGAGAGAGAGACCTACTCTGACCTACTAACCTCAGCCCAAAAACTGTGCTAGGAGCTTCAAGGTATGGGTTGCCATGGCCAAGCAGTTGCATGCAAGCCTTACATCACCAAGAACAATGCCAAGTAAAAGATGGACTGGTGTAAAACTGCCAATGGAGCAGTGGTAACATATTCTGGGGAGTGACAAATCATGCTTCTATATCTGGCAGTCTGATGAACGAGTCTAGGTTTGGCAAATGCCAGGAGAACGTAACCTATCTGACTACATTGTGCCAACTGTAAAGCTTGGTGGAGGAGGGATAACACTATGGGGTTGGTCTAGACCCCTTACTTCCATTGAAGAGAAATCTTAATGCTTCAGCAGACCAATACATTTTCAATTGTACACTTTGTGGGAACAGTTTAGGGAAGGCCCTTTTCTCTTCCAGCATGACTGAGCCCCAGCGAACAGCGAGACACTTGTGTGTAGAGATATATATATATAAAACAAGTATCTGTCAATACTGATATGATTCTGGTATCATTGTGCAGCCATACGGTTTTATAGTATAAACATTGTGTGGGCTAACTGAACTCACTAGCACATTTGTAGTAAGTTCTATTAGCCAAAGTCACAATACAAATAACACAATCTACAAAACTTGTATTGTAGATTCTTAAATAAAAGTCAGTTGACATGCTTAAATGAAGTGCTACATTGACAGCAAAAGAGGCAGCTGGCAGTCACTCAGGCATAATTATGTTTCAACATTTTGGTACAGAGATAGCAAATTGATTGCTGATCTCTTCAACATTTGCTCTTGTCGATGTGACCTCAATATACTCACACACAAACGATTCACAACACATTCACAATGTGAGTATTCTTTCACACTTCACATTCACACCATAATTTCACTGTTTATAAATCAGTAAGGTGCTCAAAAATATAGATATCAGTATTGCACCACACTTGTGGTGAACGTTTATAGTAAGCTCAATTTGTATTCCTGAATTATGCAGTGAGGGGGTCAAAGATGCTGTAGACATTACAGCATAGTTAACATTTGATAATGTTTTGGAAGGGAGACACAAATAATAACTAGTCAAATTTATTATTCATTTGTAAGTTGCACAGAGAAAAAATATCATTAAGGATTAAGGATTAGTTATAGATCATTATATATTGTTCTTTTCCTGTTTTTGTTTTCAGACCCCAGATGGCAAAACTAATAGGCTAGTAAAAGACATAATTCTTTTGAAGTATATTGTAGTGCTTTGGCATAATCCTGCATATGCACCATCATTTACAAAGTCAGTTACTCAATTAAATAATGGAGCTCATAGAGTACATTAGCCTACACTGTTATTAATTGCCTTCCTAACTTAACACGCAACAAAGCAATGTCTTGCCACAGTCCTTATTTTGGATATTGCTGCAGGAATTCACAACACATCTTGGCATTTTAATTACTACTGCATTTTTTGGGAATGTTTACATAAATCCTAAATTGTTTGTTTTACAGCACAGACTGGGAGTACCAATATGGTGACCAAATGGCTTCACATTTCCATTTTTAGAATGATATTATCACCTATCTAGTTTGGTAATATTTACATCTCTGATTTTAACACAGAACTGTAGGCCTTCTTGCTTTATAAGAATCTCACTGTATCTTAGAGAAGCCTGATCTAGCCACACCACAAATGGACATAATGTCTTTATTGACTGCAAGGCTTAGTTCCTGCAACTGTAATATCTGCTGGTGGTAGTGTTTCAGGATGGATGATGTTTCTAGCATGAGGTTTTATTGGTCACTGGCAGAAAAGTTCCCCCACTAGTAAACACAGTTTGTCAATACATCTGCAAGTGCACACGTGTGCGCTGGTCTCATGAGTCCACCTTTCAAATTTTTTTTAGAATTAATTGGATATATACCAATATATATATATATACAGAACAAACAAAAAAGTTAATTAGTATACATTAAATATATTGTCTTTGAAGTGTTCCACAGGTCGATGTTTTTCAAACTATTGCTTTGTGTTTTTATTTCTATTTTACCTGCTGGGTTTCTACAGTGATCTTGTATAGCCTTAAGGTTTTCATTTACAACCCCAATTCCAATGAAGTTGGAATGTTGTGTAAAACATAAATAAAAACAAAATACGATGATTTGCAAATCCTTTTCGACTTATATTCAATTGAATACACTACAAAGACAAGATATTTAATGTTCAAATGGGTAAACTTTATTTAATATGCCTGCTACACATTCCAAAGAAGTTGGGACAGGGGCATGTTTATCACTGTGTTACATCACCTTGTCTTTTAACAACACTCAATAAGCGTTTGGGAACTGAGGACACTAATTGTTGAAGCTTTGTAGGTGGAATTCTTTCTCATTCTTGCTTGATGTACACCTTCAGTTGCTCAACTGTCTCCGTCTGTTGTCTGTTGTATTCTACTGTATTGTACTGTACATTGACAGACTTTACTGTATTCACTGTATTCTACTGTATACTATGACATAGACTTCTATTGTATTTTACTGTAGTCTACTGTATATTATGACAGAGACTTTTACTTTTGTTCTCCTGAATACTTCTGCTGTGTTCTGTGACATAGATTTCTACTGTATACTACTATATTCTAAGACTTGCGCTGTATTCCTTTGAACACGTCTAGTGCATTCTGTGACATAGACTTCTTCTGTATTACGTTGCTCCATTATAAAGCTACACAAGCAAACTACAGACACCAACCAAACATGTCCTGACTGATCAACTATGTTTGAAGTTGTGCAAATTTGATTTGACCAGTTTCTTAAGTATTAACGATTTTCTGTTTCTTACAACTTAATACATGTCAGCTTTATAGATTTGACCTTTAGAAAAAGTGTGACATCATAACCACAAACTGACCTTCAGAACAGCATTCATGTTAAAGTTAGAACAGAAATGTCTCTGCCTCACAGTAACTTGATCACAGTAACAGGCTCAAACACAGAACTACACTGATAAAGTACCTAAGTAGTGAGTCATAAAGCACTATTAAAAATAAAATAGCATGTCTCCCAAAAGAGCAGAGACTGAGCCAACAGTACAACTGCAAAGCTGTCAGAACAAACAGCTGTACTTTTAGACTGTGTAAAAAATGCAGTGATTAATGTGAAGTTTTGTCATTTCCTCCAAATTGGCAAACCAACCTCATTAGAAGAAAAACAGAAACTAGAGCTCAGACAGAATGATACAGATCTGACAGCCCCAACACACACACACACACACACACACACACTGGAGGTGATGCTTTGGTAACACAGTTTAGTGAATTAGAGAGAATGAGGCATAGAGAGTGAGGGGAGCAAACATCAGAATTACTCTGTATAAACGGATACTGTACAGTCTGAATGTTGAGTCAGTTTCAGTAACAACCATACACAAGCAAAGTGCCCCCACAAATGTCAGTAGATACACTTTCTGCTTTGGTTTTCTGTTACAGTAACTGGGCAGTGTGTCTGCTAAAGCAGTACATCAGAGACACTGAAGTCTAGACTGTTTTAGTTCAGCACCAAGGACAGCTCATCTAATGCCACCAGCTAGTCTATATAGAGAACACGTGTCTGATGATTTTTTAGGTTTCAAGTGTTAATCTGTAACTACAAAAATTTTCATGTATAGCCCATTTTCTAATGCACCTGACTACTAAATGCCTCACAGCTTACACTCACACTACCACCTTCCATTAGATATCTTATGTTGCTTCATAAAGTCACTATTTAAGCACTGATTTTATGTTTAAGAACATAATTATTTTGGTTGGAAATGTTTGGCATTTTTATTTGAGATTTAGACACTTCAAAATGCAACTCCCCTTTTTTTTATTAAATGGACAGTAAACTGTAGGAATTAGCATTGGAATTAGGCTGCAGTAGTTTGGCACTCAGCTCAGTGTTGATATTAATCAGGCCTTCAAACCTCTATTCAGATGGGACGAACATCAGAAGAACACCACTGTTTTATCTTTTTTCTTTTCCTTTTTTAAATGACTATATGATAAATATGTCAGTAATTTAATCTTATCGGTATACATGCATTAATATGCAAATGTATGTATGCAGCAAGCACCAACATCCAATGTATATTACCGTATGTGAAAGCTGGCTCACAAATCTATGTTCACAAATGAAAACGATCAATTCCACACATATTTGAAGCTCTATTTCTGTGACTGTATTATGTGAGTCTGTTGAATCCTTGAGATTCAGTTGCTCTGCTCTCAACTCTGCATGTAATTCTGCACATAATCAATACACACACACACACACACACACACACACACTCACACACACACACACACACACACACACACACACACACACACACACACACACACACACACACACACACACACACAGAGGAGCTCAAATTCATACTCAGTTAATCTTACTGAGGCTACTGAGAAGACTGATCCACATATACACACATATACATTAAAATGAAGTGTATTAATTTTGTTATAACTTAATTCTCAAAGGCTATACAGGTTTCATTTGCAGTTATTTCAGAATATTCTGTCCAGAATGTAAAGCAGCTATGTAAAGCTGGGGGCACCACTCTAATCCACAAAATTAGAAGTGTGGCTGCAGTGTGGTTTCCAATCAAGCACAACACTAGCATTTCACTTGACTTTGCTCAAAGAACTGAAATCAGGTTTGTTTCTGTTTGATTAGGATAAAAAACTGCTGACCGTTTGTTGAAAGATTGTTGACCCCAGCTTTACAGTTTTCTAGGGTCTTACTAATTACTTTAAATCTTTATTTAATTTACTTAATTTATTTTTTGGGGGGGGGTGTATTGGAAAATGTGAAGATAAAGTTTGCCAGCTTCCTTTTTAAATTTTCCAGACTAAAGGTTTCATGTTACGAATGTTCCAGAAGCTGGTGAACTTTGTGCAGAAAAAACAAGTCTCAGTACTTGCGTTTCCCTACTAGATTCAAGCAGCTGATTCTGAAGAGGAAAAACAAATAACTTGCTTAGCTACCGATTTGCACCTCTATTCGGTTGTGGATTAGCAGTTTGCTGAGTGTGTAAGAGATACACAAGATCAGATTGTAAATGAGTATGTAAAGCTCAGTTTATTTAATATTGAGATTAATATTGACATTTTACATGTTACTTTGCATTTTGTTTCTAATTCTACACAGAAAATGAATCATACAGTGAGGAAAAAATGACAATATGTATTGTATTGTAAAAATTGCGTATTATTACACCCGTATTTAATATTTAAATGCCCTCAACATTGTTGTAAAATGTCTGGTGGCTTCTAATGAAGCTGCTTGATACAACCAAGACTGCTGAATTCTTCAAGGCAAAGGGGGCTTATTCACAGTTTTGACATCTTCACTGTTATTCTGATAAGTGGAAAATAGTAAGAATAAGTAAGTGAGTGTGTGTGTGTGTGCGTGTGTAAGCCTCAGGCTGGTTGTAAGGATGATGTCTCTGATTACACAGTAGAGTAATGTTTAATCTTACATAACTGAATCTCACCCACACTCACACACACCCCTGTAGACTGTAAACACTGTGCTGTGTGTCCTCCTGTAGCCATTCATTCTAAACGTCAGGATCTCTTTAGCTTGAGGCCAAATCCTCCATGTATTACAGCTACAACTCTCATGTGGCTCTCATCTGTTTCTATGACACATATGCATATCGACCTAATGACTTTTAGTGCCCATACATATCTGTAAGTGAACACATTGACACACCTAAAAAGTGGCTAATTTTTTCATAGCAGTGGGAGCCCTATAGGGCTAGGGAAATAACAAGAATCAATCCCTGAAAGTGATTAACACATGAATTAATGAAATAACACAAGTTCTTTCTTTTTTTTAAGCCCAAAAAGTAGTGCAGAAACAACCACAGCAACCACACTCAAACTCCCGTCTGGCATGTGATAGACACTCCTTGTGTTATTTTCCATGAGATGGTGGGATTTTGTCACCAGGTGAGTTTTGTCACAGATATCTCTGGATGAAAGACTGCAGTGTGCACACTCCATTGACAACAAACGAGAGGCTGGAAACTGTGTAGTATGATGGTATGCTCACATTTGCAGACCACACGTCACTACTGTAGCTTCAAGGCTGTTTTTGATGCAGTACACAGTGGAAAATTTTGCCACACACAGGAGGAGACTGGGCAATGACTGGGGGCACTTGCCATTGAGAAGCGAGTGGCCCATGGCTTTAGCACTGACTGCGCATGCGCCCACAGGCTAGGCTAGAGCTGTAAGGTCGCCGGGGATGGTCAACCCTTGAAGGGAAAAACCTGCTACTGGCTTGTGGTGGAATCTTTACCTCCTCTGTTTCTTATTCTGTCCCGACGCAGCAACATAAAGCAGGCTGAAACTAATTTGACTCTCATTCGCAACAGTTTTAAGTATCTCAACTTTGTCAGACAAGTTTCATGAAACAACCAATCAAAACGCTAACAAATCGGCATGTGATTATGCCAAAAGACAAACTTTCAAACTGTTGTTTTCTCCCCTCCTCCCACCAAGCCTAATGTATTTTTTTCTTTCTGTCAGTTTCCTGAGACACACCAAACATGAGTTTTTTAAGCTAACATTTCAGTAACTAGCTGCTTTAATTAGCTGTCTAGATAACTATAAATTCTTCTATAGCCTGCTGTTAGTGTGATCAGAGTATATATTATTCAGTTACACCTCTCTTAAAGGTTATTCAGATTCTCTTCTCCTCCCCTCTCCCTTAATTTGAACAGAGCACATCTAAAAACTGTAACCCTACATAGATAAATGACAGATATATAGACATAGGTAGAAGAATGCCAATGGCAGTTGGAAAAAATGCATTGTGCAAATATGTTAATTACGCCTTTATAGGTGTAACTTGTATATGTAATGTGACTTGTAGATGTGACTTATAAATGACTTAGATAACGAGAATCATACGGTGTACAAAAAAAATTGTGAGCTGCTAATTTGGCTAACTACTACAGTAATTGAATACGCTGCATGCCGCTTTGACTGTTTCTGAATTACTTTGTGTAATTATCAAGTTGCACAGACATTATGTTGTGAGTTGGCAGCTAATTTCATTAAATCTTCACTATATGTAAAGCCAGCCCAAGTTTGAGGCTGCTCTTCTTGTGTGCGAGCTTTTACACTCTTCAGCTTCTGACAAGGCAATGTAACAATTATATGCCATAAATCAGTATATTTTTTTTTAAATACTGTATGAATCACAATTATATGTTTTCAAGTTTATAATTTTCATATATATTCACAATATTTCATTTTTCTATCATTTTCTGGACTCCCATGCAAAAAAAAAAATTTAATGGTTTTTACTGATACTTTTGGGCATACAATGTAAAGGCCAACAGGCATTTTCAAATTATGTAAAAATCTGAAAAACATCAAAAATGGAAATAAAAGGTTTTTTCCCGACAACAGTGATTTGTTGCTTGTCATCGGGCCGTTGTGTGGAAAGTCACTTGTTGCTAAATTTGGCTACTTATTGTCCACAGATACTGCTGGTATGCTAATGTGAATGTGGGGTGAGCAGTACAGCCATTCGGACAATTAGAAAGTTTCATAGGGTCCACTAGGCCTGTCTAATAAAAGCTGCTATAGTCCATACATTTTATATCCTTATAACACTTCACTGTTCCAGAGTCTGTAAGACAAGTTCATTACTAGCCTCAGAATGCAGCTTCTAACACATTCTTCATTAACTGCCATCATCAGATACAAAATGACTTCAAAGCTGTGCATAAGAATATGTATGTGTTCACATGCAATTGGAAGTGCATAGAAAACGTCACATTAGATGATAAATTTGCCTCACATTACACACCCTATTTCACACCACGTTAGCATAACTGTGATATTACTCTAATGCAGAACGGCCACTAGATTTATTCGGTGTTCTGGCTGATGTTATTACTGGGGTAGCTGCAGCTAGCAGGCAAGTGGCATATGTCAACCGCTTGAAGGCTGCACAGTGAAAGAGTTTTCTATATTACTGCATTCTTCAGTTTCAGTCTTTTCACCCATAGTTTGCCAGATGGCACTTCTAGCCTGCAAGAAGTGCACCGGGGTAAATGCTTAAGTGGGTGATCTTTATGTACTGTTCGTTCTGCAACATTCAAACCTAAACAAACTTTCTAATGCAAAGAAGACAGAGTGAGAGAATGAGTATCTTGTACATTTTGTACATTGAGCTTCAGCTTGAACCAAAGGAAACTAAGGCCACAATAGCTGCTCTGGTGTGATTTAATTCTTAATGTGCAGGGAAAGCTGTTATTTTCTTATTTCTTAATGGACCCCTTTCCTTTATCAATGTGATTTCTCAATGCTGGTGCATTAAATTTTAATATAAAAAGTGAGATAATAAAATTTAGACATGGCCTTGATTTGATAACAGATATCAGTACTAGACCAAATTCCAGATCCAGAAAAACAATGGATCTGATTCAGTCCTGCAACAAATCTATTCTGAAATACCACATGCTCACACTGCGTGGTGTGATGTTGTTAGCTGTGTATTTCTTTCTCTGGGTTAGTAGAGTGTTTCAGCAGCATCAGCAGGGTATTTAAATGATCATCTGAAGTGCCACATTTTAAAGCGAGTTTCAAAGTTTAGTAGTTTTTTTAAGAAAGGTTTAGGAGAAATATTTTAATTGGTATCTGCGGTTTCAATATCGGTATTTGTGTCCATCATGTTATATATTACTATACCGAATGTGGACATGCACGTGCACCAAATCAAAAGGGGCATCGCCAGCACATCTGAATGTACAGCCAGCTAAAGAAGTTAGATTTGATAAGCTTAAGAGGTTTATAGGATAGTGAAATTCCCTATTGCTTCTATGTGTGTTTAATATTAATTATGTTCTCTTGCCATCTTAAGTGCTTTAAGATGCTGGAGTTGCCCTCACACACTACTGCTTCTGATCTCATTACACAAGCTGGCTCAAACACTGTAAATCATTAACACAAAAGCACAAAACATGCCAACTGTCGTGTGTGTGTGTGTGTGTGTGTGAGAGAGAGAGAGAGAGAGAGAGAGATAGAGAAATGGAGAAAGAGAAGAGTGCCATTGTTACATGTAAAGATTTGTGACATCTACAGAACCTGATAATTACTGATTTATTTGGAAGATCTTTTTCCTTTTAGTGATGATTCTGTAAATAGCTTGATTTCTATCTTCTAATCAAATCTATTAATGTGCCTTTCTCTTATTTGTGTATACGTTTTCATTGTTAAGTGCAATGGCAATCATGTATCTGGTTTATGCCAATAAAGCACACTAGAACTGTACTGGGAGTGAGAGAAACAAAGAGTGAGAGAGTCAGAGAGAAAGAGAAAAAAGGAGAAAGCAAGCGAGATAGAGCAAGAGTGAGAAACAGAGAGGAAGAGCGAGAGAAAATTAGAGAGTGGGTAACGAGAGAGAGAGAGATGAGAGAGAGACAAAGAGAGAAAGATAGAGAGAGCGAGAGAGAGAGAGACGTGAGAGAAAGAAAAAGACTCATCTTGCGTAGTGAGAGACTATTATTCATAAACACTCCAAATGATAACACCTAATTTCTGCCACAGAAACGCAGTCATTATTGAAATGACTCTGAGAAACTGTTTTGCACTGATAGCTATCTGAGGGGGAGAGGGCTGTCAATCCACTGTATACTCATGAGAAGTGTGGGCTCCGTGTGTGTGTGTGTTGTCTAGGCTAGTAAAGAATGCTTCATTTATAGACAAATGTTTACGTAAGCGACTGGCATGTTCCAGAATAATTAGGACACTCGCTGAGTCCTCTGTTAAAACACAGACATACATATATGCTCACACACATATAAACTGGAGCATGAAGGAGTGGAGGTAAAACTAATGAGCAACATAATAACAGAGGAATAAGCAAGGGGATAAAGACAACAGAGAGGAAAAAGTGAGAAAAAGCAAATGAGCACATAGAGTGCCACTGTGAAAAACAAAACACGAGCTGTGGCCCACACACAGCACCCAGTGGCGTGCATGAACTCTCACGGGCCTCAGGTGAGGATTTCATTAGAATGATTAATGAGCTGGTTACCGATTAGTGACACTCAGCCAAACCCCATCATTATAAGTCAGACAGACACGAAGAAGCTTCATCTAAACACTCCTGCTTCTAATTGCTAACCCACACAATAGACAAAAGATAAGAGAGAGAGAGAGAGAGAGAGAGAGAGAATGGCTCAGTACTCAGTTAACCCATCATAATGTCTGATATTAACAAAGACCAATAATACTGGCTAATATTAAGGCTGATTAGTTATACTGGCTGATATAAAGATTGTCTAGTTATACTGGCAGATATAAAGGTTGACCAATTATACTGATTGATACAAAGTCTGACCAATTGAACTGGTTAATTTTAAACTCAAAGAGACCCAAAGATCACTATGCACAATGTCAAGCATCAGCTGGAGTGGTGTAAAGTAGAGGTCTGCAATCCTGTGGGATTCCCACTGGACCCACCACAATATCTTGTGACATGAGACTAATTTTCAGTGCGGTGTTCAGGAGAGGGTTGGCATCCTGCCCAGTGATATAAAACTTGGATATAACTTAAAGTAGTCAGTGTACAACTTGTATAGCAGTATAGATTTACTGCTCTCTGAAAACAGCACACAGCCATTAATGTCTAAACAGGTGGCAACACAAGTGAGTCCACCTCACAATGAACATCTCCAAATTGTGCCCAATTGTGTTGTTGTCCCTCCCTGGTGTCATGTGACTCATTAGAGTTACAAGGTTCCAGGTGTGAAAGGGGAGCAGGGCTGTTAAATTTGGTGTTTTGGCAACAATTCACTCAGACGGGCCACTGGATATTCAACATGGCACCTCATGACAAAGAACTCTCTGAGGATGTGAGAAGTAGAATTGTTGCTCTCCACAAAGATGGCCTAGGCTATAAGAAGATTACTAACCCACTGAAACTGAGCTATAGCACGATTCATTCCACCTGATTTCCGCCTGTCCCTCATTATCCTTGTTTTGTATTTAAGCCCTGTGTGTGCTGGTCTTTGTTTGATGTTTCATTATGCCTTTGTGCTGATTGTATGTATGTTTAAATGCTCGATCTATTCTAAGTGTATAGTTTAAACTCTGTGTTCATCATGTCTGTCCCACGATCTCTCTGTTTTGGCTATATGAACCCGGACTCCAACCATGACCCTGGATTTGCCCAAAATAAAAATCGCTTATCTCAGCGTATGCGTCCGCCTCCTCGCTGCCAGGCGTTACACTCACTTACAAAGATATAATTAAAATATTTGCAGAAATGTGAGGGGTGAACTCTGTTTTGTGTATGTGTGTGTACATACATATATATATATATATATATATATACACACACACACACACACACACACACACACACACACACACACACACACACACACACACACACACTCACTGGCCACTTTATTAGGTACACCTTGCTAGTAAAAGTTTGGACCCCCTTTTGCATTCAGAACTGCCTTAATTCTTCGTGGCAGACTTTCAACAAGGTGTTGGAAACATTCCTTAGTTGTAACAAGAGGTTATTTGAGTTACAGTTGCCTTTCTGTCATCTCAAACCAGTCTGCCCATTCTCCTTTGACCTCTCACATCAACAAGGCATTTTCATCCACACAACTGCTGCTCACTGGATATTTTCTCTTTTTTTGGACCATTCTCTGTAAACCCTAGAGATGGTTGTGTGTGAAAATCCCAGTAGATCAGCAGTTTCTGAAATACTCAGACCAGCCCGTCTGGCACCAACATCCATGTCACATTCAAAGTCACTTAAATCACCTTTCTTCCCCATTCTGATGCTCGGTTTGCACTTCAGCAAGTTGTCTTGACCACCTCTAGATGCCTGAATGCATCTAGAGTTGCAGCCATGTGATTGGCTGATTAGGTATTTGTGTTAACAAGCAATTGAACACCTAATAAAGTGGCCGGTGAGTGTATATAGTGTAAATGAAATCACTGTCACATATTTAAGCAATATAAAATTAAACTGTAAAACTATTCAAATGAAGGAAGTAATTCTAAAGAGTTTTTAAGCAACCAATCATGTGACCAACATGCAAATTCTACTAGCTTACAGAGATATCTAAGCCTTTTGAACCTGATGAACACACCTGCCAAGCCCAGCCAAATGCCAAAAAGTAGCAATTCTGTGCTTTAGTTCTTGCTTTGCTTCACAGCAAGCTTGACGGCCACAACTAGCATGTTTTTTTCAGCAGAGAATAATGTATTTGTGAATTGACTATGTCAAATATTGGATGTCAGTTTGCCTTGATGCAACTGCACGGGCAGGAGTGGCAAACAAATGATTCAGATTTTCTTCAGGAGTAGGTGAGGACAGGATTAAAATCCTGTGGGAACAGAAGGGAGCGGGACTGAAAAAACAGTTCGGCGCAGACCTCTAGTCCAGTATACTGTTTAGTATTTATCAGGGTTTGGGCAAGGCCTATTATTGTGGAGGACCTCCAGTGGTATGCACAGAGCCCTGACCTCAACCCCACTGAACACCTCTGGGATAAACTAAAACAGAGATTGTGAGCCAGGCCCTCTCATCCAACATCAGTCTGACCTCGCAAATATTCTTTTGACTGAAAGAGCACAAATGCCCACAGACACACTCAAAAATCTTGTGGAAAGCCTTCCTAGAGAAGTGGAGACTGTCAAGTACTACTGTCAAATTTTAAACACTGTAAAAACATAACATAATAACATAAAAACATAAAATATATTTTCTCCATCTTCATGTAATAAAAGTAATACTCAGCAGTGATTTCAGTAACACTGTAATCATATTTGACAGTTTTAGAGTTTACAACTGACAGTCATATCAGTTAGTCAAGCATAATAATTTCAATTTAGCATAACTGGCAATAATTAGTGGGAGTCAGATTTCTCAGCAAATTAGTGGTCTCAATAGACCCTGCCAATTGTCATTTTCTTTAAAGCAGTATTTGTGTAGACTATTACAGTAAGCATCGATGCTCCAAACAGATGGCAAAGGACGCACAAGTAGGAAGAAAGATTCACACACATTAAGTTTAACTTGTACTGTCAGCAACAATGACAGATTGTGGAAACAAGTCCATTTCTCCATTAATCCCACATGTAGCATCCTTAATGATGCAGAAGGCCACTGCAGTTATACAGAACAGAGTGGGTTGGTTAAGAGCATGTAAAAGCCTCTTAGTTCTTCACTGAATGAACTCTTATACTGTTCAGTCATTTTCTAATACACTCCATACGAAGCTCACACATTCACTCTCATATCACACACACACACACACACACACACACACATCAGTAACGTCTCATATTCACATTCATTCCAAAAAAACCTGTCATATACACACACTCACACACACACACACGCATGCACACACACTCACACAAGCCGGTACCTCTTGTCAGAAGGAGTTTCTTGACTGGGCGGTACCTCCTGTAGGTCAGGTAGATTAGCAAAGTCATCCTGCTCAGCCAATCCAATCGCCAGAGAGAGAACCACAAACTTCCCTTCCCTTCACCATAGGAAAACGAGAGAGATACAGAAAGAGAGAGAGAGAGAGAGAGAGAGAGAGAGAGAGAGAGAGAGAGAGAGAGAGAGAGAGAGAGAGAAGGCAAATAGAGAGAAAAAGAGACAGAAAAAAGAGAAGGAAAGAGAAAGATGTACAGGAAGAGGTTTTGAGAAAAACAAGAAAAGAGAAGCATGAGAACAGCTGACAGTGGATCATATAGAAAAAGTGGAGACGGTTTGTAGCACAGTGTAGTAGTTATCTGTAAAGAATTAAAGGACAGTGAGCTCCAAAAGTAAGTGGACAGGAACACTTTTGCTCGGGGATGTCCGATCTTATCTGTAAAGGGCCAAAGTGACTGCAGGTTTTCAATCCAAACAAGCAAGAGCGCACCTGATTCTACTAATTGAAACAGTTGGTCCCAGTCTTCAAATGACTGATCATGTTAGCTACTGCTTTGTTGGAATGAAAACTTACAGCCACACCAGCCCTTACTGGTCAAGACTGGACACCACTGCTTTAGCTGCTTTGGACTAGAACCAAAACAACACACAGGTGTTACTGTGTTGAAACCTTTGGAGACTCACACAGTGCTATGACTTGATATTGCCCCATCCTTCGATTCATGTAGCATTTTGTGTGATATCTGAAAAGCTTTTCAGTGATACAGTTTCTTTTTGAATAAACATGCAGGTACACTCATGCATGCATGCACACACGCATAAACACAAACTCTTCTTTATTTAATCTCTAATCCTGGGCACCCCGAGGAATCACCTGTTCCCTGCTTTATCACTCTTTCTATCCCTTTATTACTGTCTCCAGTCCTCTATCTCCTCCATCATCCCCCTCTCC
The DNA here is from genome assembly GCF_015220715.1 of Pygocentrus nattereri. Classification (NCBI taxonomy): domain Eukaryota; kingdom Metazoa; phylum Chordata; class Actinopteri; order Characiformes; family Serrasalmidae; genus Pygocentrus; species Pygocentrus nattereri. The sequence goes on along the minus strand of NC_051221.1, from coordinate 33,173,586 downwards.
CTGCAGAGTGCAGATTTAATTGCGCCTCATTAGAAAGATCTGGACTAATTGTTTCTATTTGAGAGTCAGGCCAGAACGAGGTGCCTAGGGTGTACCACCGCTTTCTGGGTCATCACTTTTTCTCCTCTGCTTCTCATTTCGCTTTCTGATTTCTCTCATCTTCTCTCTAAAACCGCAATTTCGTTCCATCTTCTACCTATCCTCCTCTTCTGCGAGCTTGTCGTTGTGAGCTCTTCAAAATCCCTCCAGTTTCACCTCTTAAAAAGCTTTTCCACTTTCTGTCTTCTTTCCTTCTCGTTATCGCTCTCTCTTTCTGTTTCTCTCTCTCTCTCTCTCTCGCTCTTTTTCGGATCTTAAGCCCAGTCCTTCCCTCCCAAACATTTAAACCCTGATCTCAGCCCTCCATATGGCATTTATCCCTCCTTTTTTCCTGTCTCTCTCTCCACCTATTGCTCTCTGAAAATCCATCTGTCTCCTTTCTCGTCTCCCTCCCACTCTCCTGGGCATCTCTCCGTTTTGACACTCGCTGCCAGATTTTTACCTGCCACAACGTAATGCCTTTAAAAACAAACTGCTGGCACACAAACATAAAGTATAAACAAAACAAAGCGTTGGGAGTTTTTTTCGACATGAAAGTGCAGATAGACAGGCCATTGTAATGGGCTGTTAACAACGCCAACACTTCACACTGATTACAGACCAAGAACCCTCAATAATCCTTGTTTGTCTCCCTCTCCCTCCGTCTCTGTCCCTCTCCGCGTCAGTCTCTCAGGCTGTGAATGTGCGTCTCCTCCCTGTTTGGACAGCTATGCTTGGCTACAGAGAGAAAAGCATTCTAGAATGAAATGAGCTGCTCTCAAACAACAGCCTGAAATCCCACCTACACATAATGCACATGATCAATCTTCTGAACAAGGGCAATTGTTGTTAGACACATGTATTGTCTGTGGGTTGACTTCCTGTTTTTATGGCCTGTCTGCCTCCCAATGACTGTTCTATTAATAGGAAAATTGCTAATAATGGTCGTCACCATTCAACATACATTTCTCTACAGATATCATTACTTTAACTATGATGATCCTCTCTCAGTTTCTCAATCCCAAGTCATTTAAACCACCATGTACATTTAAAAACGAGCTCTGACTGGATTTTTATCTACCATCTAGAAACATAAAAAGGCATAAAAGAGGTGTTCTTTTTCTAATCTCTCTCCCTCTCTCTCTCTCTCTCTCTCTCTCTCTCTGCCCTGCAGTAACAATCTGTTGTGAGAGTAATGATGCAGCAGACAGGAGATCAATGCTTCAGGGTTAACATGAATCTACAGCCAGAAGCTTAACCCCTGCGTCTGACCCATCACACGCTATGATACCCACAAACGTTCTCATTCAGACTCAAATAGAAGCACAGATAACACACAGACTCTCGCAGACAAACACATGTTGTAATTCTACAGTACTATGCAAAACCACTATTCATTTATTTATAATTTATTTCTAGTCAAAACAGCTATTAAGTTTAAGTTATTCATTTTCAGTGTCAAGAAAATGAGCAGAAAACACTCATTAAATAGAAAATTACACAGAACACTCAACAAACTACATATAATTTTTTTCAGTAATCTACCTTTATTTCAGCTTCCATTCTTTTCAAGAGGCTTTCAGTTTTTCAAGTTAATCTTCAGATATATTTTTCCCAAATTCAAACTTAGACATTAGCTGCATTTTCTGCTTCTTATGATAGCCCCAAGCACATTCAGTGATGTTGAGAGCTGGACTCTGGGGTGGTCAGTCCACCAGCAACTTTTTGCTTTATTTACAAATCTCTATTTTCTTTTCTCAGTATCAGCTTCTTGACAGCTACACATACTTTTAGACTCATAGTGTTGGGTTGTCTTCTCACAGTGAAAGGATGGACAGAAACTGTGAAGTATTGTGATGTAAGGTGAAGTAATTTATCACAAAAATGATAAGTTCCATTATACTTTTCACCCCTAAGTCCCAAAGACTACTGGTGAAAATAGCTTTTAATATCCTTCTATATTGTCGCAGGAATTGAGCAGCACGTGTCGCAAGGTATCAGAAGTCATCTCATTTCTAACAGCTGTATCAAAAGCATCACCCATGGCTCATCACACCCCTGGTGACATCCATCAAATGAGAGCAACCATGCCCAAAAGGCTAGTGCAAGATATTGCACAACATTACACACGAGCACACTGTTCAGCAGAGTAAATCCTGCACACTGAGCCCCTAAGTGCACTCTATTTCACACCTGGTGATGAGAATCATGTGTCTCAAGTCAAAATGGCAATAAGCTTTTTATGAAGTGTTCCACCCAGCCTTCGCTGGAGTGCTAATAAAACGCTATTTGCCCATCACCATGTGAAAGTGCTCACTCATTAATCTTTGCATTGTTCTGTTTAAATATTTAATGCAAATTACAGGCCTGCACTGGCATAGCTCCCCCATTCAAGAGCAAACATCCATAATAATTCAATTAACTATATGTCACAACATGACCATATGTTGAGGGAACTGAACAGAAAGTGGAGCTAGAAATGAAACTGCTGTGAATGAAATGAATGAAATGCACTGCTTTAATTGGTGTGCATATGTCTGAGAGAGAGAAAGAGACATTCACAGAATCAGCTAATGCACTGTACTGTGCAAAAGCAATAGACCACTCTTAATTCATTAACAGCCATTAAGTTACTCATTTTTGGGAGATGTTTCTGAGGAGGTTACATATAAGATAATCCACTCGCATAAGCAAGAGGTAAGTCAAAAGGGAAAAAAAAATTAAAATATTGATATATGTTAAAAGATAAAGAAATGGGACTGCTGCGCAACAGTGCAAGACCTGTTAGACCACCTAAACTGTCACCATCAGATAAACAGTACTTATAGCTTTTATCTCTGAGAGAGAGAAGAAATTAAGCTCCACTCTTTTTTCAGATCTAAAAAAAACACAGGAGTTTCTGTCCATCTTTCTACTGTGAGAAGAACAGTTCAGCACTGTGAGTCTGAAAGGATGTGTAGCTGTCAAGAAGCCCTTACTGTGAAAAGACAATAGACAAAAAAGAACAATGGATTCAGGGTTGTGGGTAGAGGTGTTATAAGGTGGGGGTGCTGAAATTTAAGCAGCATATATGTGACGTGACAGATGATGTCATGCAAAATGATTTGCCCCTTTTTTTTTTGCTAATTCACATCAAACAATATGTGAAATAACAACAATGACAATAAAACATGTACCTGACATCAAACCATTGCTCTTTCATTCTGCATGAACTTTACACAAATGAGCGGGGCAGCAACCAGTTATCTTGTGGATATGTGGTGATTCCACAGTCACACACTAAGATTGAACACTGGAATGCAAACAGAGTGGGAGATACAGTGCTTGATAAGATGTTATTATTACGTTGCATTATGTAAGTTATAAAACAATACTATTCTTCTTTGGGGCTCAGAACTGGCCTAAACCAGACAGATTTTCTCTCTTTGACCCTCAACCTGCATGTGTTTTGAGGACGTGCCCCCAAAGCGGCCAGCTGTTTTCAGCTCATTATATGACGCTCACTTAAAAAAAGCAAAATTCAAAAATATAAAACATGCAAACTCTAAAACAGGCTCACAGGAGTCTATACTATTCTCACATTATTAAAGAGTTCAGAACATTTTATTGTTATTATGATTTTTAACAGTTGCAATCCTGAAATCAGGGGATGCTGCAGCCCCCTCAGCTCCCCCACTTCCTGCGTCCCTAAATGGACTGGCCATTCCAGAATGGAAATTTCAACATCACTGAAACAACAGAGAGAAGCAGAAAGTGCAACCAACTTCTAAGACCAAACTCTGGCAGAGTGGAAAAGAATGGAAGCTGTAATAAAGGCAAAGGTAGGGCTGAAGATTAATCGTTTTTATATCGAAAACGCAATTTTGAAGAATGCAATTTTATCAAATCGCAAGAGCTGCAATTTTTTTTACAGTCTTACAGTCTAATATCAATAATGTTGATACAAAGTTTTAAGTATGGAAAATTTACCTTCTAACACCGCCTGTTAACTGTTGTGACATCACAACCACAAATAACTGGCAGACTGGCACTCTATGTTAACAATTCAACTCATTAAAAAAATATATGCTGGTCTCCCTAGCCAAAAAATGTCCATACTTCAATGTATACCTCAATTATAAACAACCACAATTTAAACCATAATCATAGTACTGTGTAATTAAATTGCAATTAGATATTTTGCCAATATCGTTCAGCCTAGGAAAAGGTGAATACTGAAAAAAATTTATTATATTTATATCGTTGAGGCTTCTGTGAAGAAATGGGCAATATGATGTTTTATTCTTATTGTGATAAATTTTGTAATTGTGATAATACACTTTTCTGGAATATTTTGGATATTGTCAGTACTTCAATTATACTAACTGTACATATCATTACTAAGAGAGTAATTATTCCTGTTTAACTAGATTTAGTACAGTGCTGTATGTGAAACATTGCATAAAAAACACTGTATTCTGAGTTTTTGGTGGTTGTTTTTAAATGTGGTAGTGCATTTGTTACATATCACATATCATGAAAATATCTTGAAGTATTGTGATGTGACTTTTATTTGCTATATTGCCCACCCCTACTTCTATGTAATGTTCTGTTACCATGCTGTGTCTTCAGCTTTTTTCTGACCTTAAAAACAAAAAACTTGTGCTTCAAGGATGTTTTGACTGGAAATTAAGTAAATGAAGGGTGGGCTCTGATATACACAGTACTGTATATGTGTTTTGATTACAAGGCATTGTCAGGTGGCACAGACGCAAGCTTCTCAACAGCAGCCTGAACAATATCCTCTCTTTACCTTCAGATTACACTCATACTGATGTGTTCTGAGACAGTGTATCAGCAAGGCAGACACAAATACTGCAAAATAGCTCAGGACATCGATCCACAGTTGAGGATCAGTGGCCTCTGGCTTTGACCTTGACTGTATACGCCCTATCTCAAACTGCTAAACCTATTCTGAGCTAAATGGGATTTGTGCCTCAGACCTTGTCAGATCGGATGTGTCTATTAAGAAATTAAAAAGCTGACAGAAATGAGAAAATGCGATGTTATGAGAGAAACAGAAATAAGGACTGCAGAGATGGAAAGATTTCCTTAAAATGAGAACAAAAGAACTAAGATAAACGGATAACAACTGACACACAGGCACACACCCTAACACATTCTCTTCATGCTGTCCTGATGGCGGTGCGCTGAATAACACCCGTACATTCACTTAAACTAACAGAGTCGGGCAGAATGACAGGCAATATTCCAGCCTTATGAAAACCATATAAGAGCTATGTCTCAAGACAAAAGATTCAAGTTGGACGGAGGGGCTGTAGGCATGAAGGATGCCAGCAATATTCATGCAGTCGGAATAAAGCGCAAAAGAAAAATGGAAATCACACACAGCCGAGGCAGGGCAGGGCCGCTGATGAAAAGGTACGCACTATGCATATATACAGCTACACGCAGATCCAGAGAGTCAGACAGGCGGAGAAGAGAGGAAAAGAGAAAGCACAAGACACCAAGGGTCATAAAATACGTGTCTGAGAGTAGAAGTCTGAATCAGATTTTAACCCATAGAAATCAAAGCAAAAGCATGTTGTGAGTTCATATGCATCATTTCTCACTAGCAAATTGGCAAACCTGCCAAATATGCAGATTCTAAAATAGCTAGTCAAACCTACATTTGCGCATTTGTAAATTGAACAAGAAACATTTTATTTTTATAATGTAAAGGGCTCATACCATGGCAAATCAATTTTTGCTTTTTTGAAATAAAGGAGCCTGAAGTAATGAACACATTGACAAATTACCCAGTCCAAACAGTCCATATATGGAAACTATGCTGTAAAAACAGACTGTTTTGAATTTAATGTTTCTGCGACGTCACTAGCACCAACAAACACCCAGGGGAGGAAATGGCCAGATTTTACAGGGGAACACTTTTTGCATTGAAATGAAATTAAAAACCTTAAAATGGCCCTTTCATAAAAGGATTTTTATAATCAATAAATAAATAAAAATCATACAATAAATACTAAAATCTAGTTAACTTTCTGGACTTAAAATAATAGGACATTTCAAGAGTTGAAAGCTTGAAAACTTTACCTTACAGAGATACTGTTAAGCAAATCATCAAGCCCTTATTAAAAGTTCAGAAAACAGTGACAATATTAAAGATGGTTTCCTAATAAAAACAGTTACCTAGGTCTTTAGGATCTGAGCCCAATTCTACCCCTGCATGTATCCGCCTATTCTTTCTACAGCCATTTAGCCTAGCTCATTCATATTGAAGTTCTAGGGCATGAGTGTCAGGCTCCAGTCCTCGCAGGCAGATTTCAGCACACTGCATCATTAAGCACACCTGATTCAGCTCTTCAGCCAATTAGCTAGGCTCTTATGAACTGGATTCAGAGCATTAGATGAGGGTAACGCTAATCTCAGCAGATCAGCAGTTTGACTAGAAAGTTGCCAGATTGACATGCCTGTTCTAGGGAGTATTTCAGCTCTGCTTTTTAGATGAGGTACAACACAGCACATTCAATCAGAACAGAGCTCATTTACATATATCGGTCTTAAAGGCACTGTAACAGTAACAATAAAACTATCCATTTAATTGTAAGGGATCAAAAGAGATGGAAAATTATCATGTAAAAATGACTTTTTGGACCTCAGTCAACCTCATGGGAAAATATGTATATTTAAAAGATATAAGCCCTTTAAATTCCATGAAGGAAAAATAAACTTTTGTAAAAGGAAAATGAAAAACATCCTTTATGTCTATGATTTTGTAATTATTTTTGAGCAAAACAAACAGAAGTCGAGAAAGTGCGGACCCTAACCTGTAGATACTGATTGTTATTTATATAATTAGGTAGTTACGTTTACATAGTAAAGCAAAACAACAGTAATAGCTCTAGAGTTCTAAGGGTTAAAGGGTGTGGATTATTACTGTGGATAGAGCTGGTGTTATAAGCATGCTCTTACTCTGAGACACCTAATACATTTAGACCCAGGACTGTTCAACTTAAGTTCTAGAGGGTCTCCGTGACTTATGATGCGTCAGTCTGGAAGTATGCTATTTAGTGAGCTTTCAGCTTAAAGCAGATGTAGAGTTGCTGAGTGCATACAGACTTTGCTGAACCATGGGTCTATTAAGTGAAGAAAATAAGAGCACTCACAGCTAGAAAGCAGAAATGGTAATGCAAAAGTTCTCAAGCTTTCTTAAGAAAAATAAAGTAAAAGTTTACTTTCACTTGAGTAGTCTGTATGCTTTTATTTACACTTGAGTACATTCCCAACTCTGGCCCTAGAGCAGCCCTGCCCTGCATATTTTAATGTTTTTCCTTGTAATATACTCACTTTAACTTAGTAAGGCCTTCTTAATGAGTTCATTAGGACTGGATGTGTTAGAGCAGGAAAACAACAAAATACAGAGAGTAGGATACTTTAGGACCAAGGATGGAGCACTATTATGTCTGTTTGAAAATGCTTTTCCAGTCAGTTTTCCATTTCTACTGATTGGAAAAAATACCTGGATCTTGTGACCCTCAGTTGAACAGGCCTCTGACACTCCAAGACATAAAAGCCAATCAGAGCAAACACAGTGATGCATGCATAACAGGAAGCCAGAAAGGACGTAACTCACAGGAAAGACTTCACGTCCAAGCCACGGTTCTTGATCTGGCTCATCATGTAATCCCAGCTGCCTGGGTTTCCCCGCAAGGCCCGGCTCCCAGCGCCTCCTGACCTATAGCGTGAGGCACCGCCCCCTGTGCCACCCCTGGAGGCTTGTGTTGCTGTTCCTCCACGCTGAGAGTCCGCTGACCCACCCCCTCCTCCCCCTGGCCCTGCCCCTCCACCACCTGTTCCAGCAGAGGAGGGCTGGGGGTGGAGCTGACCCAGGCTCTGGGAGATGGGGGGCCGGCTGACCAGGCCTGGGGCTGGCGGCTGGTGAACGAGGGGCTGCTGGAGGCTTTGCTGACGGAGCAGTGTCCGGGGGCGTGGCATTGCCCCTGACAGTGGGATGGACTCCAGATCCGCAAAGCTGTGCGGGCAGAGCAGGAGGGAGGGTAAGGAGCGAGAGGAGGAGGAGGAAGAGGAGGGAGGTCCGGAGTGACAAAGAGAGGGACGAGGCAGGAGGAGGAGAGAGGGAGGGACCAGCATGAAGGGACGGGGCAAAAGAGAGGAGGAGTGGTGAGGGGAGCGATCAGATGAAGATGAGGAATGGTGAGAGGGGCGGAGCAGTGAAGAGGAGGGGGAGGGACATGGGATGGAAGAGGCGGAGAGATTGAAAGGAAAGTGATCCGGAAGTAGAGAGTCGGTGGAGGAGAGAGGGAAGAAAGCAGAGAGGTTGGAAAGGTTGAGAGAGGGGTGGGGGCAGAAGGGAAAAGTGAAAGAGGAGAAATAGGGCAGGGAGAAGTAATTGTTGGGGTCAGGGGAAGAAGAAGGAGGAAGGGGAGAATAAGCAGGAGGAGGAGAGGAGGAGTGAGAGCGAGGTGAAGGAGGAGAGAGGAGGAGGAGCAGACAAAAGGAGAGCAGAGTTAGACCCAGGCAGTAGCCGCAGTAACACAGGTAGCAGAAGAGGTTACAGCCACCGTGGTCAGCATGAGCCGACAGGTGCGTGTGAGAATGCGTGTGCGTGTGCCCGTTCCCAGGCCTTGCCGGGCCACCCTGAGCAGACAGCGAGCGATGTGTATGCATGTGTGCATGAGCCTGCGAGCTGTGTGGGGGCTGCTTTCGGGCTGCCGCTGTCCGAGGCTGAGTGGCACGTGGCGTGTGACGGACCTGACCCGAGCGCATGTGGCGTGGCGTATGCGGCACCAAGCGGCTGCCAGTGGTCCTTCCTGGTGACGGCTTTTTGGTGTGCTGAGGGACGCCCATCTTTCTCCCTCTCTTCCTTCTTCCTTTAGCCTCAGCCGTCCAGATCCAAACAGAGCACTTCTTTGTTTCCTGTGACTTTGTCTCTCTTTCTCCTCACCTCTTCTTTTGTCTGGCCCTAGTCTTAAATACCACCTCAGCCCCCTGCAATCCTACGCCGACCAACCGCCTTTCTTCATCTTTCATCTTCCTGAACGTCACACCTTCTTACTCTCCTCCCTTTCTCATTAACTCAACTATTCCTCATTGTCATTAGCCTTATTTTGTCTCTCGGTTCTCAATGAGCCACACCTCGGAAACTGTGTCAAACTCATTCGAGTGCAACTTCAGGCTTCAGCTGAGCATGAGAAAGCTGGCCAGAGGCTGCCTTGGGCACTGCTCCATCATACAGCCTGCTGCATGCCAAGCTGCTGAACAGCTGAACATCCAACCGCACACCTCAAAACACACACAGAAAATAAATACTGACTGGTGCTTTTCTATGTGGCTGCTTTCAGAACAAATTTACAGCAATATATGACATTTCCAGTGCATGGGCCGACAGCACTGGTATAAATGGTGACAAACAATGATACAATGCGGGGCAAGACGAAGATGGTAGAGAGACAGAGGCAGAGAGAGAGAGAAAGATGAAGGGAGAGAAAATGGGGTGTGAGACACAAACACAAGAGACAGACACATATAGCCGCCCAAAAATAGAATCCAATTACGTACAAAAGAGGGTGGGAGAGAGAGAGCGTGAAAGTGAGTGAGAGAGAGAGAGAGAGCAGGAAAGGGAGAGAGAGAACAGAGGAGGGGAGATGTGTATGCATGCGATGAGACCTGAGAAAAGTGAGATGGAGAGAACACGTGAAGGAGAAAGTGAGATGGCAGAAGAGAAGAGGTGTGAGATGGGGGTGAGAAGCAAACTTAAATTAAGCACCTGGTGTGTGACACCTACAGCTCAGACGTCACTCAGTACAAGTCTAAACATACCCACCACAGAAATACTGTCTCTCCGCTACTGCTGCACATAACAATTCAAACTTAGCACACATGCCTCAACTCCACTCTATCACAAGCCTGTAGCACTTTCTGCAGGACAGTGAGACCCTATGTGACTCTTGAAACCATGCAGCTTCCACAGACTTTCAATTTCAAATTCAGTCGTTAAGATGTAAACAAAGTCATTTGGAGTGGTTTAATGCAAAATGGTTCAAAGTAGAGAAACTTACTGACTGGGATTTCTTAACAATGATAGTAATAGGAACCAGGAGTTACAATGCAGTGTCTACAATGCAGATTTTATTCACTGTTCAATCCATTTTATTCACTATTCAAAATGGCCAGTAAACTAAAAAACGTGGTTCTTCAAGGGTTATTTAGTGAAGACTATGGCTATTTATACAATCGTGATAGCACATAGAACCTTATGAATAAATTAATGGTTCTTTGCATGATTAAATGGTTTCTTTTTTGCATGATTAAATGGTCTGAAATGGTTTGAAAAACCTTTTAGAGCCACATATAACATACTAATTTCTTTGGAGACTATTTTGCCTTACATCAACCTGCTTGTACCTCTCCATTATGTATTAATATAAACATATATATATATTAAGACGTTATCTTATTGTAAAATCATCAGAAATCAGTGTCTCAGATATCAAGCAGGTATTATGTGAAATATTACAAATACCTGCTTGATATCTGAGACACTGATTTCTGATGATTTCTGAGCTTTCAGGAGCATTAAACTCTTCAGAGATCTGGTTCTTATCACCACCACCATGACCAATACTTATTCAGTAAGTCTCTACAATGAAGCATTACACAATCAAACCAAATATCAACCACAATCAAACCAAATATCAAACTCTAAGTGACTTTGTTTACATCTTTACGATATAATTATGCATTTTTTAAATAAACCACCCTTTGTTGTTCTAAATCATCTAAAACTTGAACAATTCTATAATTTTCCCAGTCCTGAATTTATATTATAAAATAATGGCATGCACCATAGTACTACAAGTAAAACAGCATCAGCATCTAACATGCAATGCATAAAAATGTAGCTATATGATGACAAATCAAAATTTCAGTGAAGTCTCATGACTAGCCTTGTGACCGACAGAGAGCCAATCAGATGATCTGTCTTATGGCAGTCAAGTAAATGCGCAAAACTCTACACCGTGCTCCATTAAGCTAAGGAAAACACAATAAGTAGAGCATTACGATAGCGGATGTCGTTGGCAGGCTCGCTGGATGAATCAGACGTGATTAAAATGGTTGTGCTTGTCTTTGGAACTGCTGCTCTCACTGTTTTGTTTCATAATAGGCTGATATTGAGCTCTGTTGGCCTCCTTAAATGTCTATGTGTGTATGTGTGGTAAAACAGTGAGTCAGAGAGGTAATGCATCTGCTATTATTAGTCGACAGGGCGGCCCGAATCCCCTGTGCAACACAGACCCACACACAGGCATTCTTCCTCTCAGAACCTTACCAAATACACAGTGTTACACTCACAGGCACACTGCAAAACACTCTCATTCAGCCACAAAGTTAATGAACGGTGTATGTGGCTGTGAGCTACCCAGCTAATTCACCACCTCCACCGGCTGACCTTTCAGCTCTGACTTCTTGTCCATCTTTTTCACTCTGTTCAATTTTTCCCTCTCTTTTATCCCATCGTTAAATGAAAGGTTTTTGAGGTCAAAGTCTGTCTTTGTACTCACCTTCTTCTCTCTCTTCTTGCCTTCACCCTTAACATCTCGCTACTCCTCCCTGTGTCATACTATACTATATCCTGATCCCCATTGCTTCTGCCCTCTCTTTATTTCCCTCTCTCTAATTCTCCCTCTCCCCCTCTCTGTCTGTCTGACTCACTTGCCATTCTTCAGGTCTCCAGAGTGCATGTGGCTCTGCACCGTCTGCCACTTGCCAGCTTTACTGCCCCCCATCACCATGCTCTTCACGCTGTCGCTGCGAGAGGGATCCCCCCCACGGCCCCCCAGGGACCCCTTCTGCCCCCCGGGGACCGCACCACTGGTGAGGGGCGGAGGGCAGAGGCAATGAAGAACACAGGAAGATAAGAGAAAGGAAGAAGATATCAAGAGACGTTAACAGTAAATAAAGGGGTTAAAGTTTAGGAAGCACAGACAAACAGTGCACTCCGGGCATGTGTTTCTGTTTTCCAACACTTTCTGAACTTACGTGTCTTAACACTTGAGGTAAAGTGGAGAAAAACAAGGCCAACCTGCTTTGTAAGGACCTATAAAAAGGTCTTGACAAGGTAAAGTGCTTTTTAGAAAAAGTTCCATGTTTCACTATTTAACACCGACACAGCAAAGCAGTTTCTTTTTGGTTACTGAGTTTAAGATTAGTATTAGAATTAGGTTTAGGCTTAGAAAAATCTCCCAAAATCCTGACAAGGGATAAAACTAGGGATGCACTGAAATTTCAGCTACTGATACATTTCAGCTGGAAATGGTCAAACGTGGCACTTTCAGCTTTTGATAGAAAATAAAACAGGACTACAAGAAAGTATCAACAGCAGATTCATTCATCATCTAACCCTTCTGGGTCACCAGTGTTCATTAGGCAGAAGGCAGGAAACACCCTGGATGGGTCACCAGTCCATCACAGGGCAGACGCACATACATTCACACACCTACGGCCAATTTAGTTTCACCAATTTGTCTGACTGCACGTTCGTCTGACTTTGGGCTGTGTGAGGAAATCAGAGCAGGGAGAACATGCAAACTCAGGGAACCAAACCCAAGTCCTTCTTGCTGTGAAGCAACAGAGCTACCTGCTGCACCACCATGCCGCTGCTGCAGCAGCTCAACAGTGGAAACAATAGACATGGAGATTTATAATCACTGTTCATCTTGAGTATCAAGAGAACATTACAGGTTTGGTACCACTTGAAAATATGACATCCTGCTTTATATATGCAGAATACAGCAAAGTGACAGAAGCAGAAGGGAAAGTCTCTGCTAACATGCCAATGCTAAAATTTTATAAATGATATATTAAAGTATGAGGTCTAACTAAAAATGAACAGAATTCATTACCCTGGATGACGAACTGTTCTCTGTTGTAAAGGATATTGGATTTCTTAGGTACTCTAGCTGGCACACTGTAATAACTTCAGTAAGTTCATTTTATGTAGTGTTTTTATTTATGGTCATTTAATTGTTTTCTCTTTATAGAAAACAGATTTTTTTTATCATCACTAACAAAGGTGCATTTTCTTTACTTTTTAATTCTTTATCTTTAGTGTATTTATTATTTTTAGTACTTTTATTCAAAAGCATGATTGACAAATTAATTGTAAAAAATCCTTTCTTTCACTTTATGTTTTCAGCAATTTCAGTGTATCACCAATAACACCAACTGTGTGTGACCAAAGAGGGTCCAGTAGGTAGCACGTGTAGGTGTGTGGAGTGGGCGCAAGTCAGCGAGTCTAATGTGAGCTCGTACTGACTACAGCTCCAGTTCCCACAGTGTTCACCAAAAGCCTGGCTGCACTCTACTTACAGCACTAGCTGAGAGCAGAAGCATGCATGCTGTGGCCAGCATATGGGCCTGACATGAAGGAGTCCTGGTTTTTCGAATTCTTCCAGCTGCTGCTTGTTTCTGAGATTCTCTCATCTACAGCCACAGCCTGATTGCTTAGGGCGTTCTTGCCTCTCAGTAACCTCGGTGGCTCTAGTGCCTTACGTTTCCCAACATGCACAAACAGCCAGTTGCTGCGAGAGCAGCTCTCAGGGGCTTCGAAGGCCTAGAGTTATTGTGGAAGTGTCAGCACAAAGGCGGATGAAATGAATATCAGCTTGGACCACTCTCATAATTGGGGCCTGGGCTCGCGAGCCCAGGGAGCTCCTGTTAGACGATGCCATTAGCGAAAGTGTCAGAGAGCGCAGGCCGCTCACTAGGGGGCCTTACTGAGTCCAGTGTCATTAGCTTAGGATATTCTGGCTGTGTGTGATGCGGTTACTCTCACTAATGCAGGAAGGCAGAGTGTTCTCAGCTTTGATAGATCTTACTGGAATGGCAATGCTGATATCTATGATGATGGAAAAGCTAGCACTGCAGCACCCCCTGGTGATGCTGAAGACATGCTTCTGTTTAGAGACCATCCTTTGAATTATAATATCATTGAAAGCCCACAGTTTCAACAAAAAGTAAGACAATCTCAAATAGGTTAACATTGTGCAGTCAGTGTGATCGCTCATTATCGTTATATGATCCTGTGAGTCATGTGATCAACATGGGATTCTTACATACTGCATGGGAGGAACACAGATAACACATCACCACAAACAGCAGCAATAAAATAGCAGGTACAATTAGGAGGTTTTGAGCAAATGAGAGTGGCAGCTGCAGACCAGTGCAAAACCAGGTGAGATCAACTGTCTTACTTGTCTTACTGCTAACCACACTGCATCCCACAGCATATGTAGATCACTGATTTAAAGAAACCTGCCAGAACAAATAAAGGGCCATGTGAACCTTATGCCTTATGATCTCTCTAGATGGGATGAGTAATAGTGACATAGTCAGACACATTTCCTCACAAACATAAACACTCTCTTTCCACTCTATATCTAATGCCGCAGCCAAGACTATAAATTCTAACCGAAGGTTAAATGGTCCAAAAGACACTTTGATGGTCTTATATATCGACTCTGCTGGGAGTGTGACAAATGAGCTGTTCTGCGTGGCAAAATGAATCAGTCGTCTCTGTTGGTTTTGCTTGAATCTGCAGCTCTCCTCTCCGACCCCAGCGCTTCTGACGCTTTAGTTCAGATCCGCCCCACACCGTTTTAATTCAACCGATTCCAAACTCCCCTGGGCCGCTTTAGGAACCGGACTACTAATATCCACTGACACTATGTAGAAGAATAGGAAAGTTTCGATCCGATAAAATATTGGTATCTGAGCTGACCGAGGCATAATTTCATGGATCCTTATCAGCTATAGATCCACTTCTAATCCTTTTTAAAGCTATTTAATGCTACTGTGCACTGTTGTAGAACTGATGGCAATGTGGCTAGTTTCAGAAGTTAACATGCAGTCTAAATGTCTGAGTGGAACTATTTAAAAGAGGAACATGTTTTCAGCCCAATAGACACTTGCAAGATCAACAATACCAAATAAAATTATTTAAAAAACTAGCTGCATGAAAAATGTGAGCATCATTCAAAGCCAACTAAAGTAGCATATTCAACAAGGTATAAATGATTATTAAGAAATAAAACATGGTGATTTTACTGCAGCTTTTTAAAGTAATAGGCAGCTTACAATAACTTTCCTAAATTGGTTTGGTTTTACTTATTTTAAGTAAATTTTTCAACTTAAACTTAAATTTTAATCTTTAAACTTAATTTTTAAGTTTACTTACTTTACTTGAAATGTGCATTGTACAACTGTATTATCTGTGACAATACCAATAGTGAATCACAATCAATGTCAGCAGATATTTCATATTAACTCAGATCAGCACTAGATGTAAATACACTTGATCGGGACATCCCTGTGTAGAATTTGGGAGACCTAAGCTACCATGTCTGCCACTTTTTTAAATTCCTGCCAGCTTGACCCATCTAATACCTCTCTTGCTTCTGTACTCAAAGCCAGAGTTTTTGACAGAGTTTTTGAAAACAGGTGCTATTGAAGCTTACTCCACAGCGCTGGAGCGAGTGAATGCTCCTCTGCTGTAGTCGGCTCTGTAGGAGGCACAGGGTCTGAATGAATCAAGCTGAATTAAGCGAGTGTGAGTTCACCTCCTCACTGTAGGACAGGGAAGGTGAGGAGGGCTGCAGGGAGACATTCAGTCAGACACCGGGGGGAAAGAGGTTCTAGAGGGACTGCACAAAAAGGCAAAACAACACTATGAGGCCAAACATGGCAAATGCACAGCCAGGGTTAAGAGTGTTACCACACCACGACTTCACTCCAACGGTCAACCCTCAGTGGGACAGAGCGAGGGAAGAGAAGGGAAAGCAAAACAGAAATAAACACATGATGTACTAGTGGGGTGGCTCTGTAGACGTCAACTCATTTGTTAGAGTGTCACAACAGCGAGGGTTGTCCGTCTCCATGGTAACACCCCATGGGGGTAAAGGGGTGCCGTTGGAGGCTACGTGTCAGGGAAGACTGGCAAGGCTGCAGAGAGCGAGGGGCATTTATGCACAACTTTTCTCTTGTCATCTTCTAAGGGACAACTAAGAAGTTACATTAACCTGCAGGCTTCAGTAAGGAAATGAACCACACAGAATTACAGCAGTGTGCTCTAAGATGGCTGACGGAGAGGAGTCTGAATAACGTGTGACATTTAGTTAAAAGTTTCAGTGCGTGGGAGGCAAAGGCATGAGTAACAGAGTTTAGAGCCAGAACAATCTAGCTTAATTCTGCTGACCATGCAACACTGTGTGCATTAGCAACGGGTGCGTAACCAGTGTGATGTTTGAACATTGATTTCCATGAAGCAATAATTAGTTACATTTCAACCTAATGTGATATTGGCCTCTTTTATATCTGGCATCCAGGATGCAAAATGTATGTGCAGGCAATTTTCAGATAACCTTGCCATAGACACATTTACATGTTCCTTTAAATTGCTTGCTGGTGAGTGGATTTCACTTTTCTTTCGCATTATGCAAACAAGCACTCACCAAGAACATATTGTTATCAGGTCCCCAAGACATGAACATTTTCAGTCAGAGAATTGATGATCTCCCCCAGTGAATGCACTTTAGCTGACCAGATTGAATTTACACAAAACTGAAATCTAAACGCAGCAAGAGTCTCCCTCCAGAGGTGCTCATGCTGCTCCATTGCATCTTGGGCACTGCACAGATTCACACCTTGTTTAAATGTGCATACAAAGTGTCAGTTATGAAAGAGGCTTTTGCCTTCTCTAAAATCAGTGCTATACTGCAAGTACTAAACTGTATATCATCAAAAAACCTTGTTTCTCCATTCTTGTCATTTTGTACTTTTTATATCATTAGAAAACTCCAGTTACTCTTTGCATTATGATAAAAAATGGACAGTTGTCCAAAATTACTTTTAGTTACATTAACCTCCATTATAACTTAGGAAGGTTTTTATTTCTACTGTAAAGTTAAATGTGTAAGATATGAGGTTTATTCCAAGATGAATGCATTTAAAACGTATGAAAGAACTGGGTAGCTATACAAATAAAAAATTATATTACAAATATAGCTATTTGGGACTTGTAGCTCACACAGACTAGTCAACAAATTCAAACAAAAGCATTTTGCTTTTCTTATTCTAATTAATAAGATCATATGGATGAGATGGAATTATATACACTATTTCCACATACACGCTATATGTCCAAAAGTGTCTATACACCTCTTCTAATTAGTTATTCAGCCACTTTACGGTGCACCCACTGCTGACTTAGGCATTTAATTGCACACACGCAGCTTATATAATATCCACAAAAAAGCACTGCTAATTGAATTTGATGCTCTGGAGCAGCTGCACATGAGCCCAAGTTTGCCATGTCCAATGTCATGCATCAGCTAGAGGGGTGTAAAGTCCCCCAGCATTGGGCTGTAGAGCAGTGGAACTGTTCTCTGCAGTGATGGAGCTCCATCCAGTACCTCTGAGATGAGTTGGAGTAGCATTTGTAAGCCAGAACTAATCATCCGACATCAGTATCTGATCTCACTAATGCTTGCATGGTTGACTGCAATCAAATCCTCACAACAATGTTCCAACATGTAGTGTAAAGCCTTACAACAACAAACTCCCTGTTAATACACTTGATTTTTGAAGAAACATATGAGCAGGTGTCTACAAACTTTTGGACATATTGTATATATGTCTGACCTTAGCTTAATGGTTTTAGGAAAGGCTATGCATGAGCTTTGGGTTTATGTCCTCATTTGCACTCAACAGCCCTGCCAGGGGTGAGTGAGCAAGGTAGGTTAGGGAGGTGGGGTGGGGGCTGTTGGGTAAGGGTTGGGGTCTCTTACCAGCCTGGACAGAGACTCACTTGAGCGTGAGGCGAGGGTCTCCGTAAGGGGCATAGGGAGAAATGTTTAGTACAAACTCCTTGGGCGGGTAGGAGCTCCACCGCTGCTGCTCTGAATTGCTGTCATTGTTATTCCAAAAGTCTCTGTCTAGATCACTGAAGGCCAGAGAGAGACACACATCCATGAGACACAGCACATCCATCCACTCATCAGGCGTCCAGCCGTGCATCCATCCATCAATCAATCAGTAGCAAAATGAACACCTTTTTAAGAAGCACAGGTCCAGAGACAGTGAGGCAGTGTAGTGTGTGTGTATTTAGGGTAGAGGCTAGTGGAGGTGTCCATCTCCCATTTACATTCGACTAAAAAAAGTGTGGTTTTAACAGGGATTCAGTGGAGGAAAGCAGTGTTAGTATCCTCACAGCAAAAGATAGCAGCCTTGAAAGAAGCAGAGGAAATATATCTCTACATTTACTGCATTGCTTTGTTTTATAGACATCAGTGACAGAGAAAGAGACAGAGAAGTAGGGAGAGATAACAAGAAAGAAGGAGAGAGGGAATAATATGGATTTCATCATGTTAGATTACTGCATAGAAACATGAATCAAAACATTATACAAGTACAGAAGTAAATATCACATTCAAGCACAAGCGTGTACAGACATTTTCCTTTGCAAAAGAGGAGAGAGTTAGTAAGACCAAGCCTGAGAAAACAATGAATAAATGATCTGGACAGTCCAGCCTGCATGTTCAGAACTGAGGCACATATTACCTAAAGACGTCAGGGAGGAAAAAAAATCAGGCAGATCATTGCAGCAATATCCACAGAGACCAATGCACAAAGAGAACAAGCGGCTCTCAGCACCAGGCAATAAAAATAAACACATCAGGCTGACTACTTTGAAACATACACTCATGAAATACAGGGAAAAAAAAACATGCACACACACATCCAGACTTCAACACCACCTGCAAACAGACAAACACGGATGCCCCATTATTATTCTCAGAGTGCAGCTGCATTACGGAGGCAATTGAACTCACTTTACATGAGTCACAAGTGAGAGATCAAACAACCTCTCCAGCAGCACGAGAAAAGGAAGCAGCGATTGCATTCGGCTTCGCCAGCTCGCACCAACAACAGCAGCTGCGCGCCAACACCACACACCCAAACCCACTTAACTCTCATTTACAAGCAACACTTAAGACCGCCAAGCACCTGACACACACACACACGCATAAAAGAAAATCCTCTATTAAGAACAGATTCATTTACTAAGTGCGCTGCTCCTCATTGCTCATACTCTGCCATCGCACACACTTAAGCACTACTTGCTGTATTCAGAGATGCTATCAGTCAAAGAAGCGGAATCATGCATAATGTAAAAAACACTCAATGAATATTAAAGAGGAAGAGGCTTTGGTTTGCATAGAGTACGTTGATGTAGAATTTTTTTTCTTTTTTTAAGCAGATCAGCTGAAAACCTGCAGCAGAAAAAAAACTGGTTAACATTCCAATACAGAAAAATACAAACAGGGTTGAAAGAGACTGAAGCAAAGGAAGTGAGGAACTTGATGGTGCTGGTCACATGACTACAGGCTATCAGGAGAGGGGGGAGGATTCAGATCATCAGCAAGTTAGCCTCTTCAACTGGAACTGGACTCCTGCCCATGCCTTACCATCTCTTACAGAGTGGACTGATGCCACCCTTCCCCCCACCAAAGCCCAGAGAGAGAGAGAGAGAGAGAATGGAATGAAGACAGACAGTGTGAGTGATGCCCTCCACCTACTTGATGGCTTTCTTCTCTCCTCGGCCTCGTGTGGAGTCTGGAGTGCCCGCTGACTCAACTCCTGGTTTATTCCTCTTTCCCTAGAGAGGGACAGAACGAGAGAGAGAAAGAGAGAAAGAACGAGAGAGATAAAGGTCATTGCCAGCCTCCTAATTAAGTCTATGAAAGAAACACAGCTTTGGAGTGCCTCCACTATGTCTGTATGTAAGCCATTATCCTCTCGCCTGTCTTCCTCCTCCACCTCTCCTCGCACCTCTCCATTTCTCATGCTCTTCTCTCTGATTGCTGAAATCACACTGCCCATCCTCAGTCATCTCAGCTATAATTACCGCACACACATATTTACATGGAAATAGCCAATTTAACTCCATCACCTCACCGCAGTGTCACAGAGACTCACCCTCAACAGAGAGAGAGAGAGAGAGAGAGAGAGAGAGAGAGAGAGAGAGAGAGAGAGAGAGAAAGTGTGAGATACACAGATTATTTTCTCAGTTTTTTCTGTCTAATAAAGCCGTCACTAGTCAACCACATCAAGGATTTGAATTAGGAAGGGAGATGCTTCTCTTACAGTGACAGGACAAATAACACAGTGCTTGTTGTGAGCAGACAAGTTTACATGTTCTTCTAAACCATATCTTATTAGAATAGATGCAAACCATCAAAAATATGAGCTAGTTTGAAAAATAAAGTTTGGATCCACATCTGTCACATAGATGTATTGAATTCTAGCACCTACACACTTCAGTAAATTTGAATAAAGCCCTGATTAGCCACACCAGGTGTTCACTACAAATAATACTGGGCTGCCACGAGGAGAGATTAGAAAGTGGTTAGACGACAACACTGACATACATAAAATCACTACTTATGCATTAATACTATTTAAATTCAGTCTAATATTAATGCAAACAAACACTTACTGAGCAGATAAACAGCTTTCTTGGCATTTTCTCAGGCTCCTCAGTCCTTTGCACATCATTGTATATACTACACAATTTCACACATATAAGGTTCTCAGGAATTTATGTAACAGTACATATTATTTGTATATAAAGACTTCCCTCACTTCAATATGTATGTATTAATTATGGAATGTTGATATGATAATGAAATATTATGTAGGATATCAAATAATGGAACATTCATTTAATATGACAGACAATAATAAAGGGGGAGCCTATGCCAGCGGTCACTGGGCAGAAGTCAAGGCAAAACAGATTACTAAAAATCAAATCTCCATCACTGCAAACTATGAAAGCCAAAGAAAATTAGTTTCAAAATGCTAGCTAGCTAGCTATTCTTGCATTCCTGTTATTTTTAACTGATATGTAATGTTGCAACCCACTACATTTTACTATGCAATTTCTGTTTATTTTGAATTTAGCAAGATGGGAAAAAAATAAAACATAAAATACAAAACGGCATAACTTTTGCACAGGCCACATATTAAATAAACAGTAAATGTACATTAAAATATGCAGAAGTGTGTTCTCTTTAAGGGATGTGTTCACTTACATTTACTTAGAATGTCAACAAAACATGTAATCTGACCAGGGGCACCCAGACATTTAACTAAGTACCACAGTGCATTAGCATGTTAATACTATGCCACCATGTTAATGCATTTATGTAATGCATGTCTTACATCCAGCATTTAGTATAGTGTGGACTGTTTAGTGTTAGTAATCAACAGACAGTATACCACCCAAGGCCTTTATGACTTTATGTGGCCCGTCTAGTTCTGTCTGCTCTGTCTGTTGTCCCTGAGCCAGTGGGGAGCAGTCCAGGAGCTAAAGGACAAAAGGGTTTGAGTATATGAGCATATGAATGGTTTGGCTAGCTTTGCCTCACTTTGGCCAACAGCGAAGCGAAAGCTGTTTGTAGCATTGTGAAAAAGGCAGCTCTCTGATTGGTGGAACACTGACGTTGCTACAGGAATCTCCTAGAGCAAGGACACTACAGCTGAATCAGCTCATGTCTGTATGCGTGTGTGTGTGCATGTGCATGGGAGTGTGTAAGGGTATGGGCATCTATTAATAGAGTCAGTTCACTTTATATGTCAGTCAGGACCCGTTGCGCTTTCATCTAGTGCATACATTCTTACACGCACATAGCCAGAGAATGAAAGAGGCATATAGGAAGATGCAGGGAGGAACAGCCCACCAATGACAGTGTGTATCCACACAGAGACTTTTGGACTGCATCTCATATTGCATGCAAAGTCAATCATGAACAAGCAATTAACAACAAGCTGCGTGTAGGACACACTTCAGGGACAAAATTCTTCTGGTGTTGAGGCTCAGCCAGAGATGCACAGCCTAAACATGAAGACACGCAGAGATGGCAGACAGAATACACACAGTCACATACTCGTGAGTCAATCCCAGCTAGAGGGGACAGCACATACACACACCAATAAAGCATGCTACACTAACTACGGCTATGCATCAAGCCTGGCTCACTTCATACAGTACTATGCAAAAGTCAGAGACCACTCCTCATTTATTTCACTTCCAATAAAACAGTGTCAATCAATTACTGTATTTAATCTACATATAATATGAAATATTCCAGTATATAGTGTGTCTACTTTTTGCCTATATTACAGCTTCCATTCTTTTTGTGAGACTTTCAGGATGCTGAGTTTGTCAAAGAAATTTGTAGAGTATTTGCTGTTTGTTTTTCCACACTTTGAAAATTCAGTCTTAGAAATTGGTTGTGCTTTTCACAATCTTAATGAACTTAATCTGAATGATGTTGAGGTCTGTGATGTGGAGTGGTCAGTCCATTGTTCTGAGAACACCAGCAGCTTCTTTGTTTGATTTATGGATTTTCTTCCCTTTTGTCTATTTTCTTTTCTTAGTAATGGCTTCTGGACAGTGACACATTCTTTCATACTGCTGAGTTGTCTTCTCACAATGAAAGGATGGACAGAAAAAGCTGTGGTTTCTTCAGATCTGAAGCAAGAGTGGAGCTTGATTTTCTCTCTCTCTTTCTTTCTCTCTCTCTCTCACTCTCTCTCTCTCTCTTTCTCTCAGAGAAGAAAGCTTCAAATACTGTTTATCTAATCATGGCAGTTTTGGCAGTCTACCAGCTCATGCGGTGTTTTCAGAAGTTTCATTATCTCTAAATCTTTAAATAACTTTTTAAACTCCAGTTTTGTTATTTCACTTCTTTTCCTTTGAATTTCCACTTCTTATTCAGGTGGATTATTTTACATCTAATCTCATCAGTAAAGCTCCTGAAAATGAATGAAATTAATAGTTGTTTTCTCTAAAAATTAAATAATGTCTCTGACTTTTGCACAGCACGGAATGCCACTATGGTGTGTATGAAAATCACCAAAACAAAAAAAATACTCAAATCCCTAAGTAGGTGATCGAAATAATACAGCTTTGGAATACACCAGAATCTTACAGTTGATGAGGTAAACCATGCCAAACTGAATAACTGTAATCAAACACAACACGGGACAAAAGAAATCACAACAGTACAAACAACAGTTTTTCTATGGGCAAATTGTACGCTGCTGGCATCAGAAGAAGTTGGCCCAAGACCAGTTTTGCTGTTTGGTTTGGCAAGATTTAGGCAAGGAGAGCAGATCCTAGAGCAGCAGTATAAACCCTCCAGGCAATACTGCATCACACATATCCTGGCTAACCCGAAATGTTAAGCAGTCCCACTGATATCTATGCATTTGTCATCACACTCAGCATTATATGTCGAATGCCTCTGGAGAAGGTCGCGAGTGAAGGGTCTAGCGGCAGTAAGTGGAGCGATATTAGCTGTGTTTATTGGCTCTGAAATGTGAAATATTGTGATGTCCCTTGCTTCTGTGAATGATGCTGAAACGAGGAGTGGAGCCGAAAGCTTCACCAATTATCCATTAAAACATCAATTATCAGTCCCACATGAAACATTTGGGAAGCTCAGGCTTAGTGAGCTCACTTTCTGCCCTCATAAATTTCTCTCTCTCTAAAAATCAACTAAATCATCTTCTCTCACATTTAACACCATCTTGCACTACAGCCAGCATTTCTGCTGCTGCCCGACTTATGTTTCACTTGTGTTCAGCAAATGTCATGGTGACAGATCCGTTATGATTCCTAGCCAAAGGCTTAAACCATGTCCACATACAAAACACACACATTTTTTCAACAATCCTGACCTTGTACAACAGCGAACTGGACAGATTGAACCTCTGCATTTGTATTGTATGCAGGTGAAGAAATTTATGAATGCCAAAAGTAGGTCATACTGAGTGGGGTCAGCAACTGTTCCTCACATATGTAGGACTTTGAACAAAATCATCCCTACATGTGACAGGAGGCTAGTTAATGAAAAGATCAACCCTATAGCAGAGAAAATGAACACTGATATGCACGTGTTCCTGTGTGTAATCTGTCATGTGGAATCTGCTTTAGCTACAGCATCATGTCTGCGTGCATAGACATATACACGCTCGTACACTCCACCAGCATATTTTTAGGAAGGTAAAAATAAACAGTGCCTATATTTGAAGCACCAAATGAGGCCTGTTCACACACAGCCTACAGTGGCACATGTCTACACACACACACACAGATGCAGGCTGTACTTACAAACAGTGGATCCAGGGAATGCAGAGCAGTCTCGGTTTCTGACAGGCAAGAACAAGCTATCAAGGGCAACTCATCTATCATTAAATAGCATCATCAAATTTTTAGAAAGATGGAGAGAAAGAGGGAGAGAGAGAAAAGGGAAGACGGAGAAAGAGAGAATGAGTAGGAGTACGGAGGAAAGGAGGGGTTTAAAATAGCATGTAGAATAACATGAGGAAAAGAGAGATAGTGAGGGAGTGAGTAAGGGAGGGAGGCAGGGAGGGAGGGAGGAAGAGAGAGGAAGGAAAAGACTGACTGTGGCAATGAAAGAGGCACAGGGATGGAAAGCAACAGAGTGTCAACAGTAAGGCTTGCTGGCAAAGAAAAAGATGAGTGATGGATATTCTCAGGAGTGTCTTTTTAAAATGAGGAGCAGGGGCGCACATGCACATATGAGAGAGAAAGAGGGAGAGTGAGAGAGAGAGAGAGAGAGAGAGAGAGAGAGAGAGAGAGAGATGGTAATTCAGTAACATAATAAGCTGCAAGCAAAGGCACAAATAAACACATGCGTGCACTGCACACGCATACACATTTAGCTATGGGCAATGACATCAGACACAGCACCAAAAACACAGCAACCAGGTCTCTCCACTGGCTTCACTCCTCTCTATAAAGCAGCCATGGCTTTTAGGGGAATTCTCAGGAGAACGGTACTGTCAGGAGTGAATCTCTTCATTCATCTTCTCTCTCTCTCTCTCTTTTTTTTTCCAAACCCATTCATCTCTCTCCATCATTGACTTCAAAGTCCTCCCACCTCTCTCTCTCTCTCTCTCTCTCTCTCTCTCAGTCTGACTGTCTGTCCTTCTGTGCCACCCCCCCCCCCTCTCTCTCTCTGTATCTCCCTATCTCTTATCTTTGCTATTCAAGAGTGCTTCTTCTTAAAAAAAAAAAATGCTTCAAGTCCATAACAGTGCAAAGGTGCATCTGGACAGTCCTTTCTATGTTCTTTGTTTACAAACTGTTTGCTGTTATGAGATTCACAGACCCATGGTAAACAGTAAACAATATAATAATCACTACAATTAGATGCAGACTCAAATAGTCTGTCACTGTAGCACTGAACTGATTGCTGTTTCAAGCACTTATTTCAAGAAGACAGAACAAAATTCCCAACAGCAGGCTGACTCATTGGCTCTCCCAAATGTATCCGGGCCCAGACGAAGCTGACAAATGAGCTGAGTGTGAAGTCAGCTTGGTGTGCCAGACCATTAGCATAGTTGCACTTCTTGTTATCTTGAATAACTCTGCAATGTGCAACACATCCTTCATCGACCAGCAAAAAGAGATGGGGGAGAGAGAGAGAGAGAAAGAGAGAGAGAGAGAGAGAGAGAGAGAGAGAGAGAGAGAGAGAGAGAGAGAAAAGGGAAAGACCAGTTTTCCCATTGCTTGGCTGAGTGCCACCACTTACACAAATGTTCAAACACTTAAACCATTCCAATGAATTTCCCTTTAACAGCTGCCAATTAAAGGTACACCTTGAGCAGTACCATCTGGAGACTAGAATAAAACAGAATAGAAAAAACAATAGAATAGAATAGAATAGAATAGAATAGAATAGAATAGAATAGAATAGAATAGAAAAGATATAATAAACCGGATCAAAATGGAAAAGAATACAACAAAGTGGATCAGATCAGATCGAAATAGATGGAATAGAATAGCAAAGAATCGAACAGAATATAGCATATGAGCTAGGATTGGATCAGAATAGAATAGAATAGAATAGAATAGAATAGAATAGAATAGAATAGAATAGAAAATATATAATAAACCGGATCAAAATGGAAAAGACTACAACAAAGTAGATCAGATCAGATTGA
Source organism: Pygocentrus nattereri (assembly GCF_015220715.1). Lineage (NCBI taxonomy): Eukaryota > Metazoa > Chordata > Actinopteri > Characiformes > Serrasalmidae > Pygocentrus > Pygocentrus nattereri. The sequence goes on along the minus strand of NC_051221.1, from coordinate 33,147,393 downwards.
AATAGATGGAATAGAATAGCAAAGAATCGAACAGAATATAGCATATGAGCTAGGATTGGATCAGAATAGAATAGAATAGAATAGAATAGAATAGAATAGAATAGAATAGAATAGAATAGAATAGAATAGAAAATATATAATAAACCGGATCAAAATGGAAAAGACTACAACAAAGTAGATCAGATCAGATTGAAATAGATGGAATAGAATAGCAAAGAATCGAACAGAATATAGCATATGAGCTAGGATTTGGATCAGAATAGAATAGAATAGAATAGATCAGAACAGAGCATATAAACTAGGGTTGGATCAGAGCAGAATAGAATAGAATAGAATAGAATAGAATAGAGCTTATAAACTAGGGTTGGATCAGACCAGAATAGAATAGAATAGAATAGAATAGAATAGAATAGAATAGAATAGAATAGAATAGAATAGAGATAGAACAGATTCATTATGGGTCACGATGAAGAGTTGCAGACAGAGATCAACATACTAGAACCCAGTGTTAAACAATAATATGCAGATCCAGACAAACAAACAGACAAATGGGAGGGGGAAGTCCGGGTGGATTCCTCTCTTCTCTCCAAACCGCTGAGAAAAAAACGATATTTGAGGCAGCAAAGAAAGGGAGAGAGAGAAAATCCACTTTGCTCATTCCCAGCTGCTCCCAGCTGTGTTTGCTTGCAGTGCATGAGCTAATATCCCACTCACCTTGTTACTGCTCCCCCAGCCCTAGACAAATATGCACAAATTAAACACACACCAAATGCATACTAATCAGGGAAACTTCACTCGCTTCAGAACATCATGTGCATGACCTCATATACACTTTTGATCACTATTTATTTATTATGTTGAAGAAGGTGGGCTAACATTTGACCGCTTAATCTCTAAGGATACAACTGTGGATCCAAACCTTAATTTCTCACTTTTGTAGCAATAAACGTAGCAGCCACTAGTAGTTACTACATAACAGATCTTCAATGGCTCATATCATGTAAAACAATTTTCTGTACTTTTTTAAAACAAGATTTTGATGTAAAACCGCCATTCCCCTTCCTAGTCTATGTAGACCATCTCTGGAAAATAAGCTGCAAAACAGCCCATAGTCCTCAGTTTCTGTGACATCATGAAAACCATCAAACATATCTGTCTGTTCAGCTTACATCACTTTATCCCCATAGGCTGAAACACTACCAAACATTAGTGTTTCAGCCTGTGTTCCTAGCCAATCAGAACAGAGGTGATTTGCATATATCAATCCTACAGGCACAGTATCACAAAAGCCTGTTTATTCTAAAAAGGCTGGACAAAGAGAGAATGGTCATGTAAAAATGATGTAATATGACTGTTTGTTGTACATACACCCACACAGACATAAGTAGGCCTTGAGGAAAAACTTGAAAAACAAGAAAATATAGACTATGTGCCCTTTGTGTTCTTTAGAAGGAAACAGTAAACTGAAAAATAAGCTGAGAATTTAAGCGATTTTGCATGCATGGTAGAACCACTGATCAGTTTTTGAAACCTCTTCCTTGGAGCAGCTCTGGGTCAAAAACCTTGCTCAGTGGCAGTGGTTGGGGAAGGACATTTGATCCTTCTGGCATTACATCAACATCCCTGCTGCTCATCCTGGAATCAAACCATAAACCCTCCAGCTCTGTCATGTTTTGGCTTCTGGAGTAGAGCCCTAATCCACTCAGTCACCTCTGCCAAACAGTCCTCACAATCCCTCCTAATTGATGCAGAGCCCATTAGAACATTAACCAATCAGAACACAGCCCCAGTCATTGAGCTGTAATGTGACAGGAAGGTGACAGCAGGAAGCCAGGAGTAATGCTCAGTCTTCAGAGATAACACAGGGCCTTCTCCCAAACCTCCTCCTCTTCAGGATCTACTTGATCTGCAATAACTAATTCAGCTCATCGATCTCTTCAAAAGACCTTCTTATCTGGACTGAGTGTGTTAGATGCAGTTGAGAAGTAGATGATCGCTGGTCGAGGCCTTCATGCAGATTATACCACAATTACCAAAGTGAATGGTTGTTGCGGTGGTGGCCAGACATGGCTCTGCAGTGCGGATCCAGCTCTGCAGGTTTTTTGTAGAAATTTGCATAATAGTGTTAGTTCTATGTGTGCAGGGCAATTTTGTCCCATAGTATCAGCCATTACTGATTCAGCAAGAAGACAGTGATTTGCACTGAGACTACACTCTCAACGGAAAACATACACTGCATTTGCATTCAAGAGCATTTTTTTCATAGTGTAATTTGTAACTGGTGTATTGTTTTGCAAAAACAAAAAAAGAACTGTCAAAAACAGCCCTGAGTAGCTACCTAATAGCTCCCTTGACTGACAGCTTATTAATTTATTATCTATATTTATTTATTAATATATTTTATTTTCATATATTTGCACACACTCACAGGCATATTCAATTGTAGACACTGATTGCTGATACTCTACTGTATGGTATATGCTAATCTTGTCATGTAAAGAGACAAAAATCAACATATCTAAATATTTATAAGACATCTGCTGCTTACTATTACATTAACAGCAGAATGCTACAGTTCTGGTGGTCAATGTAAATTAATTATGAATCACTTAAAGGAGATATTTTGCTCATTTTTCTCAGTTTATTATACTCCTATGTGCTCTTTGAAAGACATCTTTGATGAAAAACACTTGAATTCAGATTTTTCTACAGTGTGTTTCAACCTCTCATCTGCAAAGAAGGGCTCTTATTGGCTGACTCTCTTACTGCACTGCTGTGTATAGTTTGAAAACTGTACAGTGTCAATAGTCAGTGCTATTAAATGCATATAATGTTTTTTTGAATTTTTACACTCTACTTGTATCTAGCATTAACACATATTTTATTTAGACCACTCATAAGTCAGAAGGCTTTATTCTAGCTTGTGTAGCTGCTCGGTTTAGGCTAACATTAAGAACCCCTTTGACTGACTTTATTAGCAATCAATGAGGAAATAATAGTAGTTAAAGTTTTTTGTATCATGTCACCAACACATTATGTGTTTCAATGAGCATAGGAAAATTGAATAAGAATAAGAAAGCATAAGAAAACTGTTAAATGCACATTGGTGGCACAGTATCATGTAATGCAATACAGAAACCAAGAGGTGCATTAGGCTAATGTTTATAACTGTATGACTAGCCTCAACACCTGTTAGCTGGGGTTCGGAAGAGACAATGTATATATATTTTATTTTTATTTTTATAATATATTTTTAATGTATGCTTTTACAGCAACCAGTGAGTTAGTATAGGTTTCTACAGCATTCTCTGCTGTATTTTCAGAAAACATTTTCATGCCCACTGTGGCAATTTGTTTTAGCAAATGTTAGGTTTTTAAGTTTGCTCTGTTGTTTTCCCTCATCCTGCATCTCAGCTGTCTGATTTTAACTTAATAATCATGTTGTCTTGATTGGTGAGCGCTTGCCTTATAATGAAAGGAAAAGTGTTGGAGGGGTTTATGACATCCATTCTGATGTCAGTTGAGTCTTGCTATTGTTATTTACTATTGCTATAGCCTGATGTTATGACATTGCAGTACATAGTGCATATAGAAATTATATCTTTCAATTGGCCTTCCTACTTATACACAGACCTACCCAAAATGTGTTTCTGCCTGCACCACTCGTCTACAACAGATGTTGGCAGAACAGAATTGTGCCTGTTAATTTCATGTCTCCACTCAGATTCAGCTCCACACAGCACCAGTTCTCCATTCCTGCTCTACCCAGGCGCAGCACTGCTCTGACTTCATCACAGGTTGTCTCTGAGTTAATTATATGGATTCGGTGGGTTCGGTATGTTTGGTACAACTAGTCCTTTATCTGTTGTGGTAGTGGAGTCTACTGTTTTGACTTGCTCTTCCTTTGTTTAGCTTCAGTTTGTACTCTATATTTTGCTTTCCTAAGTACAGCATATGTACTGCCAGTTTCTCTTTTCTCAGTACGTCAGTGTACTTTCTGTACAGCCTTACAGAAAGAGATATGATTTTACATTTCTGTAGTTACAAACCCATACATTTATTTTGGCACTGCAACTATTTTCATGCAAATAAACTATCCCTACCTGGTGATTTGCCAGTTGCTTTAGTAAGTATACAGATGTATGCAGAGGTTAATCAAATGACATTTTATTGACTTTCTAAGTGACACGTCCTCTACAGAGAACATTTTGCTGCACATTTTAATACACAATTACTGTTTATTTGCTGAGTTTAACATATTGCATGTACATATAGAAAAGCTATGACACATTTTATGTTATTTTTCATATGTTAAATTCAGCAAAAATATGGAAATTGTACTGTTAATTTGCAGAAAACTGCCTTATTTGAGTGTGCTCTCTGTAGAGGATGTGTTACTGGTCAAACTTTTCAGATATGTTCAAACCTCTACAGACAACTGTAAGCTAGCATTGGTTACTAATGTTACTAAATACTTAACTAATGTATTAATAACAAGTGTTACTAATGTTACTAAATAAAACAGCAGTCATGTCCTGTGCTATAATCAACTTTTGCCCAAACGTCTTTAAAGTTAAACTCCTCAATGAATACATACAAACACACATACATACATATGTACATACCTAACATTATAAATAACTGAAGATCTCCAGTGGATCCTTTTTGAATTTCATGTTTTCACAGTAAAATGGCAAGCCTATGTATTTTTTCTAATGGTTCCTGAAAGATAATCTAATTTAATAATGATACTCTGGTGCCATGTGTGACACTCTGCTGTCTCATGGATTTTAATGGTAATTTGATGGTAATGCCCTGTGTTTATGTTTTATGATAATTTTTAAAGGTAACCCTCAAAGGTTCCTTAATGGACTTCCTCTATGAGTATAATAGCTCCTAATGATCATTTTTAGTGGTTTATTGGCTTGTGGTAAAATAGTGAATTAATGCTAAAATTTTGTGTCCTTTAAAAGAGATGGCACTAAATATTGGCACTGAGCAATGTTATACAGAATATGTTCTCTTTAATAAAAATGCAGCACTTAGTAGCAACCATTTTAAATAATGTCATTGCTATTTACCACCTTGAATTTTTCAAACTATAATTTAAAAAACACTAATGTTAAGTGAGAGAATTAATGGAAATGCTTTACTTAAAAACTGCTACATAACAATGAATTGTCATAACATAACATAAATATGTCATAAACATGTAATGGCTGATACCATATGTTGTCAGGAGTTATGACAGATTGTCCAGTTACATAAAAATGTCATGTTACTATTAATGTAGTTATGTTATAACTGATGTTTGGGGGAGGAACATGCCTCAAATCCCTCCTTCTTCCAGTCTAACACCCTGTAAAGTCACATCCTTACCATCTATTCCCATGATGAAGCGTTCGCAATCCCCACCACTGCCTCATCTCCTCCCTGTTCCACAATCCTACATCAGTCCTACTACAGCTATAGTGGGTCTGGTCTTCTAGCCAGAGGCACAAGCTGCCCAGAGCTCTAGTCCAAGATCTAAGAGTTCTTCCCCTACCTCAATCATTCATCCCTTATACTACCACTACCATGTTGAAGGCATGGTCTGAACTCACAAACTGGTAAATGTCATGACAGATTTCATGATGATTGATCATGACAGTTCATGCTACATTTTTGCATTAGTATAATCTAGTTAGCCGTAATGATGTCATTATCATGGCATCTGTCATGACGATTAATGGTAATATGGTAACATGGCACTGTTATGTGTTATACATGACAGAATATGACGTCATCCTTAATTTATTCATGGTGTCCCTATGTCAGCATTATGTAGCAGGGTTCAAGTAAAATGTTACCATATCGATATAAGCTTGCTAACAAGCTCATAAAATAATAAAAGTAACATGTGTTGTGATGTCTAGATGGAATAGCTGGCAACATAAAACCCAATTTGGATGTAGCAGTTCAAATGTTTTATCATCTTACACTTTGTCCACCATTTATTCAATGTTTTATAAAAATCACATCATAATGCCTTCTGGGCAAGTTCTTAACTTAAGGTCTACAGTTAAGTTGACTGATAGCATGGCCCACCAAGGCGTCACCTAATAAACTTCACTTGAGTTGATAATGGAAAAGGAATGTCTTAAGATGGCAACAGGGATTCCCTAAAGGGAAATGTAGAGGGCAAGCTAAAGACAGTAATGAAAGGGGACATGAATCTTTCCTATGCTGTAGCACTAACCAGTCTGGCAGTGTGAAAGCAAGCATGCTTCCTTCAAGACACTTTGAAACTTCAAGCATGCTTCCTTCAAGACGCTTTGTTTGCAGTGTGGACCACTACACTATACTAACTTTCTCTCTCCTTATTTAGTACAGTATTCAACTAAGTGTGAAACATCTCATGGATAGAGTGTGCTATCTGGGTGCTTATACTGGGTACATATATATTAATAATGTATACTATGTTTTAGGACATAACACTATTTCTGGAGTCTATACTATTTTTGGTTTACTGTTGAGGGTTTCATCTGTTTTTATCTCTCTTTTATTGAGCGACCAGGCTGATTACACTCTCCCGGACTCCAGGCTATAGAACTGCTGGAAATTGAGCTTGTAACCCTCTTGTGAGCCTCACTCAGGAGTGAGAAATGGCGCTTATTATTGTTCCTCTCCAATTTACTAAATGCTTTTCCTCCTACAGCTTATAAGCTAGAACCCACAAACATTCTTTCAAAAGACATTTCTCTATTCCCTTTTTTGTCCCCTCTGTCCATCCATTTTTAGATGTAAAGCCCCTTATGAAAAGAGTGATATGCTTAAGATAACATTGTGTTAATTTCTAAGATAAATAAAGTGCTGATTATGAAAAAATCTAATAAAAAACCATGTCAATAACCTCAGTGGCACTGATAAGGCTAATTAATGTAACACTATGGTGTATGCCTGCTTATGGCTTATAAACATCACAATTGCAGTCAACCTAACCTGAAAGCAGCATGGTTTAGTGAGTGCACTCTTAAAATAAAGCTGCCAAAAGGAGTGACGCCATAGAAGAAAACCTTTTGGTTCCTTTAGATTTTTAATGTATGCATATTTAAAGCTACAAATTATTATTAACATTGAAAGAAGTAGCATTAGTAAAAATATGGTGTGCATGTGCTGTGAGTAACCCTGTAAAGCACAAAATAGTCATTTAAATATCAGAGGTCTCAGGTCATTTGCAGGAGATTTTTAGATCATGTCATACACCTTTTTGTACAATCATTGTACACACAGGCTCAAAAAGGTCAGATGAAGGCCCATTAATAGATAATTGACTTACATCCTCAGAAGACACATTTTGACTGAGTTCTCTTTGAATACTCTTTCAGCAGACTCACAATTGGATTCATCTGCTGAAGAACTGAAGAAATCTGAAGAACAATCTGCGTTATAAAATGTTCTGATGCATGTTGCATGCAATTACACATTTCCACCCGTGATGTCTCCAAATCCCCAAAACTTACATAGTGTAGCTTTGAAAAGTATTTTTTGGTAAACAAGAAGTGCAAGTGTAAAAAACTTTTAAAAGGTCAAAAACCTTCCATAAATTTAAAGGTTCTATACCAATTCATTTTTTTTCCAACAACCTTAGGCTTGTGCTAAGAACTATTTACCTATGTTTACTTTTACAAGCAGACAAACAGATGATGGTGGTGCAGCTTTTTGTTCTAGCAGATTTCATACTGAATTGTTCCTCTTAAGTCTTCATTTAAAATTCTATTAATAATAAAACCACTACAAAATTGTCTGCTTTCAAGGTGGAATGCACATTGGCCTAAGAAGCTGCCAGTGTTGAAAACTGAGCTGAAATTACAAAAAAGCCATCAACGATGTAATTAATCTTCAAGGTGACTTCAGGTAAATTGGCTGCTAATTCACTCAAAAGCCTACTTTCTTTTAAACAAATCAACTGAATTTGGAGTAATTATTAATATTGAAATAGGTTCACTTGTCCAATGGGAATCTTACATCACTCACAGGCAAACGCACACCATCCCACCTCTATTAAAAACAGCTCTGAAGCAATTCTCTTCATCGCCCGCTGCCTCCATTAAGGGCTGCCTGTAGTAATGGTGCTCAGAACAGGAGGTTCTCTCCCATCTCCAAACAGGATGCAATTATAACTGCACACTACGCTCTCTCTTAGACACACATGCATACATGGCAGGTCTGTTTCACCAAACTTCATTAAGGATCTAATACCAGTCCGCGCAACCCTCCGACACCCAACCATGACGCAGGGGGATGTGAAGTCCGACTGAGTCAGATGGGGAGAATGCGCCAGACAGAGACAGAGAATAGAAGGAAATGGTTCCACCAGCAGACTGAGGGCACTAAGAAATGAGTGATATTTAAGCCTGCAGGCGTCTGATTTGACCTGGGCCACACACAGAGCTAATTCACTGCACAGACACCTGTTTCTATGCTCACAAATGGCTGTGAAGTTGGGCTATTCAGACTGCTGTGTTTTCCTGTTGCTATGTAAGGAATTGCTGACTGGGATAATGATACAGAGGCAATCATAAGCTCATGCGGTATGGCTGATGTCAATTGTTCACTTCTTCAGTGATCTGGCTAGTTGCCCTGACCCAGATTAGGCCCAGTCTGGACTATAAAGCTTTTTCAATAGTCATTCACCATTGACTCTGCAATTTAAGGCCAGGCTTAAATCATGTCTGAGAAACCAGCCATTGATGGTTTTTCTAAAGGGATACATTATAAAGTATGTGGACACCCTTCCTAAATACTGAGTTCAGGGGTTTCTGCAACACTCATTGCTAACAGTTGCATAAAATGAAACGCATAGCCACACAATCTCCATAGACAAACACAGGCAGTAGTAGTAGTACTGAAAAGCTCAACGACTTAAAACATGGCATTGTCATAAGATGCTATCTTTGCCACAAGTCAGTTAATGAAATTCTAACGAATTCTAATGAACGTCTGTCTTGCTACATCTTCCCTAGTTAACTGTAAGTGCTATTATTGTGAATCTGAAGCATGTAGGAGCAACAACAGCTCAGCCATGAAGAGGTAGACCACACATGCTGAAGCATGTAGTGCATACAACTCACGGGGCATAATTTAGTTCCAAACTGCCTCTGGAAGCAACATCACACAAAAGTTGTACATCAGGAGCTTCATAAAATAGGTTTCCGTTGCAGCTACACAAGCCTAAGATCACTATGCGCAAGTCAAGCATTGGCTGAAATAGTGTAAAGCACTACTGGACATAGTGGAAAAACATTCCCTGGAATGATGAATTACATTTCACTATCAGGCAGTTTGATAGATGAACAAAGTGACCTCCATAAAGACATTGTAAGAAGCATTTGGTGTGAATGAACTCCAGTATCCTGCACAGAGCCCTGACCTCAAACCCACTGAACACCTTTGGGATGCACTGTAACAACGACTTTATGCCAAACCTTCTTGTCCAACATCAGTGTCTAAACTCACAAAAAACTCTTTTGACTGAACAGACACAATTTTGTAATATCATATAGATGTGATGATGAGGTGTCCATATACTTCTATAATGTGCATGTTTAAAAAGTGCTTTAAACACATGTCTAAGCTGAGCACAACCTATTTTTGTTACTTTTAACACAACAAGCATTCTGTAAATGATTGACCGCTTTGAACATAGAAAATCTCTCCTATAGGGACCAAATATGAGCAGCCAGTATAGAAGGTTAAGGGCCGCTGGTAAAGGTCATTATTGTTGGTCCAATAATGCTGTCAAGATTGGAATGAAGGAAAAGAGAGGAGCAGGAGAGCAGATAAGCAAACAGATAAACTGAAAAACTCTCTCTCTCTCTTTCTCTCTCTCTCTCTCTCTCTGTCCTGTTTGTCCTTGGTTGAGCTGAGTTTGGTCTGTAGCTCTGAGCTGCTACAGTTGTCTAGGTGCAGGTCTGTAATTCTCTCTCACACATTCATCATTAGTCTGGGGGGATGAAAACGGACTCCTCTACTATACGGCAGTGGAATCCAATACCCCCTCTAGACCTGCCAGGACTCTACAGCATGTTTTCAAATATCCATTGAAGTTTCCCTTCCTGGGAGTAGGACTTTAGACTTATCTGTGTGGAGCTGTAGTCCCTGGACATCCAGAGAAGGTTAACCATCTCCTCAAAATGCCAATGCTGAATTTCTTTCAACGAGAGACAAGAAAAGTCATCAGAGATGTTTATTGAGGTGCCGCAGCTTTTTCTCCACAGTTAGGGCCATGGAGGCAGCCACAGCTGTGCAGTTCAGCTCAGCTCAATATCATGTAGCGCTATATATCGGGACTCTCAGAGCAGAGCCATGTATCTCCATTTTTGCTGTTTTCAACTTTTTTACCTAATTTGAAAATGCTGTTCACTATCAAAATTTCATGATGGATCGAGCAATAGAGATGCTCCAAAATTAGTTAGAATAAAATCTTATTTTATCATCTAACAAATGTAAATATGTTTTGTTCTGACAATGACAATATAGGCCTATATACACTGTAAAAATGGCTCGTCAGGTCTACCTAAAAAAATTACTTCGTGTGGTAACAAGTAATTGAACTAGTTTGATTACAATAATCTGTCATTCAAAGTATTCATTTAGGCTGAATAAAACTAGTTAATTTACTTGTTATCACATGAATTAATTTATTGGGTTGAACTGATGAGCCACTTTTTACAGTATATATATATACACACATATATGAGACTGCAGCAATTTGATACCAGGTATCAGTATTGAGAAGGAAAAAAAAAAGAACTTGATCAGATCTTGGAATAATTCTGAAACACTCACTGACACTGTATGGTGGGGTGTTGTTAGCTTTGTATTTCCTCCTGTGGGGTAGTAGAGTGGAGCAGTTTAAGTATGAAAGTCAGCGGGTAGCACTGTTGCCTCACAGCAAGAAGGGCCTCGGTTCAATTCCCCGGCTGGCCGACCAGTTTTTATGTTCTCCCTGCATCCGAGTTGGTTTCCTTTTACAGTCCAAAGACATGCAGTCAGGCGAATTGGAGATACTAAATTGGCCATGTGCCTGTGTCTGTGTTTCTGCCTTGTGATGGACTGGCGACTTGTCCAGGGTATTTTCTGCCTTACATGCAACAAGAGCTGGTATAGGCTCTAGCATCCCTAGCTACCCAGGAAGACAAGCAGCTTAGAAAGTCTTTGTGTGTGAACAGCTTCAATCAAAAGCTGCTCATTTTAAAGGTTAAGGAAAAATATTGGATCGGTACCACTACTGGCTGATACTCAGGGTTTCAATAAAATAAAAATATGTTGTTATGCCAACTTTAATATATCATCACTGTCAGAACAAAGTCGTGTATCTCTTAACCTGTAATGGAACTTTTTTTAACCATTTCTGTGAACTGTAACACGATACAAAGAGTAATAGCTTAATAGCTGCACACATCACCCTCTCCATCTCTCCAGCTCAGAGAGCTGCTAAGAGGAGAGCTAAAGAAACCACTGCTGAAGCTTAGAACACATTAATCTCTCTCTCCCTCTTGCACACACTCTTTCTCTCAGCAGTCAGCATTGTGATGAGTATACTTGGTGAGTGGAGTGTCTCTTCAATAAACGCCTGCTATTAAAGTGTCCATGATACGTCTACGTCCTCACAGATTAAACTACACATTTTCAATTTAGAGTGCTGGAGTGAAAGGGCTTTCAGCTTAAAGTGACAGTCTGATGGAAAATCTAATTTACACAGTTTACTCCTAACCCCAAAAGTAGTCGATCAGCCAAAATATGTTTAATGTCCTCAGTTTGTTTTTCTTTCTTTAGTTTTAGCATTGGAGCTACGAGGCTAATATAGGTGAGATTGCTGTCAAATGGACATACTCATTTGAAACTTGTCAATAATCCACACTTTTTTCTCCTCTGCAATTTCAATAATATATTACTCTGAAAAACTGATTTTGCCACCTCAGCAGGCACATTTAATTTTGTGCCAATAACACAGAGCAGTACAACCCACCAAATGGAGGGGAGTGAGATGAGGCCTAATATTTCAGGCTACACTGCCACACTCCATGTCAGGAATGGAGAAAAAACTCTACATTTTGAAAGTTGAATGAAAGCATAATTTACCAGCTTTTAAACTCTTAAAGCTTAAATGATGCCACTTACTCTCCAGCATGTCACAGTGCGACAGTACACTATTTCATTTTCATGACAAAATACGTTGGTGTGACTTATGTTGACTTTTATTGAAAATGCATTATAAAACAAGCTTTTATGTTAAAATCAATGAAGAAACATACATTTAGGCATGACAAAGGATTGATGTTAAAGCAAGTTTTTTCAGTAACGTTTGAAATGGAACTTGAGTCACTGCCTTCACTTGTTTTGCTTACAAAGTGAAAAGGTGTCCAAATTTAATAAATGAACTGAATGAATGTTCTCTTCAAGTAGTTGGTTTACATAGAATGAACATAAATAAATTGAAGTGCATTTAAATGAATGAAAGCTCTTTATTTTGATCCAAGCAGAATATCAATGAACCCCAAACAAAATGCAATGAACTGTTTCAATTTTGTTATAAACTATTGAATTTTATATTGAAGTAAAAAAAATTGAGCATAATGAAAATGAACTTCATACAACAGGTCATTATTTTGAGTGTACATGGACATTTTTTGTACACTGTGTTAGTGATAACCCTTGAATACATTACTGTTATGCTTCCCTCTGGCCCCGCTGTCACCACTTCTCAGCTTCCAGACTCCTTTCCACAGAATACCCTGCCAGATCACATGACCCCAGACCTCCCTCACGAGACTCCCCACCACTCGACTTTACCTGCTTATTGATTCAGGTCATGTGTTTTACACACCACATAAACCTCCTCAGTTTGGCAGTTCTTTGTCTCACAGAGCATTACCAAGCCTTCCAGTACGTTAGTTTGTCTGTATCACTTTTGCTTTGTTTATTTTTGACCTCGCCTTCCCTAGCCCTTTGTGTATTGTATTTCTGGTTTGGACTTTCACTTCAGGTTTTTTGGTTTGCCTCTATGGTTATTGATTTCTCAATCTGGCTCTTGACCTTGAATTGTTTGACTTTGATTTTGGATTCCCCTTTTGCTAATAAAGCTGTTTTACTGTAGTCTGGTCTGCGAGCCTCTGAGTTCTGTGTGAATCTGACTATTACAGCTTGAACAACACTTACCAACAGACTTTTATCTCTTATACATGGCTTTGAATGTTGTGGATGACTCAGCTAAGTAATGGAAGCTTCTATTAGCATCACACAAACTTATTCAAAGCGCATGAAGATGTTACCACACATAGATTTGTTTTTTGACATAATGTTATATATAAACATAAACAAAAGCACATTGCATAACCAAAAACAGCAGTCACAGTCATCATAGAGCCTGAGTTTTATCTGTGCTTTTGGTTACTTTTATTAGCATTTGTAGTGTGAAATTTATAAAGGATTTTTTCAGACTGCAAACTTGTCTTGGTTGACTTAGATTTTTCTCCAAACTATCCCTTTTAACCATTGAGCTTCAACACTTTAGGACCTGCTGTAACAAAGCCCTACAAAGCAGAGTGGTATTGGTCAACTGCACGTCAAAGCACTGTCCTTTAGACAGAACTCACATGTCATACAGGTACAAGTCAGGGAGCTGCGTTTAAATGAAGCAAAACATTTTCTGATGTTTCCACCTGGCTAGATTTCACCAGCGTCCCCGAGATGAAGCAGCACAAATATGGCACACCAGCAGCCACACTCTTCCTGCCAATATCTCACTCACTCATTCTCAAACACACACATACACATACACACACTCCTACATGGGCTTCCCACACACACACATCCGTCTGAATGATTGACCCGCATTTCCTGCGTGTGGTACAAGCATGGAATGAAGCAGGAATCAATTAGCTTGGAACGAAGTGAGCGACTCCAAACGTGTGAGTGAAGATGCTGCACTCGATCTGCCTAACGAGCAGCCGCCTCCTTTTAATCAATCACATTTCATACTGGCTAATTAGCACTGACAGAGGCTGAGTGGAGAGTGGTCAAACACTACACACACACACACACACACACAGGCAAGCTTATTTGGAAATCTTGTCAACTGCAGACATGTGCATATGAAGGGTTTTGTTCCAAAATGCATCATAGACCACTTTTAAGAATGTTCTTTTTTATGATATGCTGTATATATACATTATAGGTAGTGGGCTATACACAATACATATCAATGCCCAAAAATATATTTAGATTAATTTGACTTTTTTGAGAGAAATAAAATCATGTTTTCCATTAAAAATATATAATATGTTTTCCACTAAAGATTAGCTGTTATTCTTTTCCAAAACTCATTATATGGATTTTTCTACTAAAGTGGTCCAAAGTCAGAGTTTACACATATTTCAGACTTGGACTTTAGACTAAAATCTTTTAGCTGTGAGTGACCATATACCTTAATTATGTTTATCTTACTAAAACCTAAATAATATAACACTACAATCATAACACCTGTGAAACTTTATTAAGTGTTTTGGTAGGGACTAAAAAAACACTAGCCAGTATGTGATTATCAAACACAGCTTTGAACAGTTCACACATAAAATCATAATATTTTTCAAATATTTTTCAAAAGTTTACTTAGGTTACTAAAACAGTGAGATCTAACTGCTCACCATGTGTCTGAGGGACAGGGATGCAGTCTCACTTCCTGCTCTAAAAATCAGGGGTGTGGCTAAAATAACTTTGCCATGAAATAAAACTCTGTGTTTCAGTAGTGATATGAAAGTATGCATTTCTGAATAAAGTTTTTTTTATTTAAAAAATCAACTCATAATAAACTGAAATCTTTAAAAAA